>NC_043962.1:6295496-6547996 GCF_902148855.1 Sphaeramia orbicularis | reverse complement strand
CAATGTGGTCTCCAGGGTCTATAAGGTCCACCTCTGAGGTCCACTGTGGTCTCCAGGGTCTATAAGGTCCACCTCTGAGGTCCAGTGTGGTCTCCAGGGTCTGTAAGGTCCAATGTGGTCTCCAGGATCTGGAAGGTCCACCTCTGAGGTCCAGTGTGGTCTCCAGGGTCTGGAAGGTCCACCTCTGAGGTCCAATGTGGTCTCCAGGGTCTGGAAGGTCCACCTCTGAGGTCCAATGTGGTCTCCAGGGTCTATAAGGTCCACCTCTGAGGTCCAGTGTGGTCTCCAGGGTCTGTAAGGTCCACTGTGGTCTCCAGGATCTGGAAGGTCCACCTCTGAGGTCCACTGTGGTCTCCAGGGTCTGTAAGGTCCACCTCTGAGGTCCAATGTGGTCTCCAGGGTCTGGAAGGTCCACCTCTGAGGTCCAGTGTGGTCTCCAGGATCTATAAGGTCCACCTCTGAGGTCCACTGTGGTCTCCAGGGTCTGTAAGGTCCACTGTGGTCTCCAGGATCTGGAAGGTCCACCTCTGAGGTCCAGTGTGGTCTCCAGGGTCTGTAAGGTCCACCTCTGAGGTCCAGTGTGGTCTCCAGGGTCTGGAAGGTCCACCTTTGAGGTCCAATGTGGTCTCCAGGGTCTGGAAGGTCCACCTCTGAGGTCCAATGTGGTCTCCAGGGTCTGGAAGGTCCACCTCTGAGGTCCAATGTGGTCTCCAGGGTCTGGAAGGTCCACCTCTGAGGTCCAATGTGGTCTCCAGGGTCTTAATTTCTTACATTTATGAAATATTCTGATAGCTTTTGTTGATTGGTTTGCATTTTTTGGATGATTAACCCTTTCATGCACCGTGGTCACTGCAGTGGACAGTTCTTCTCCAGCTGTTCTCGTGTATATTCATGGGTTTTATTGTTTTAGTTCCATATCAGCCAACACCGTGGACGCTTATGTATCATCCCGTACACTGACATTCATACCATTACTGTAACTGTACTGTTCTTTAATCTTAATCAGTTGTTATTTGTTATTAGACTGTTAGAACAGTTGTTTTTTTTCATGTTATCTGAGTGAGCGATAACTAGTGTTATAGTTAATGTTAAAATATGAGAGAACATCAGATTAGCAGCATTAACCTCCTGAGACCCAGGAAAGTGAAAATTTTAGCTTTTTTCCATTAAACAATTGTCTTGATTGGAAACTACATAATGCAACTTTTTTTTTGTTTTGTTTAGTTTTTTTTACGAGACATTTATATATATATATATATATATATATATATATATATATATATATATATTTTTTTTTTTTTTTTTTTTTTTTTTTTTTTTTTTTTTTTGTTAATTCATTTTTTTTAATGGAAAGTCCTTTGCAATGGACAGCATTTTTTTAAGTAAAACTGTCAAACTTTTGTCCCCTACGGAGGACAAACATGCTTTGCTGGGTCTCAGGAGGTTAAAAATGCTTTTTTTTCATAGTTTTCACAAAGTATGTCAGTAAATGCATGTTTCTTTGCTTAAAAAATTAAACGAACGGTGTTCAACTGAGAGGACATTTTTGTACCGCCATGGAAAATAGGTTCATACAAAAAAAAAAAAAAAAATCACATTGTTTTTTTTCATGATTTAAGAGGAATAAAAACACTCAGGAAAAAAAATCTTGATTAAGGTTCTTATAATTCATGCATGAATGGGTTAAATTTTTCTAATGCCAGCTTGACCTCTAAAAGGCAGTTACACGGTGAAAACTTGATAAAAACACAGTAAAAAAAAAAAAAAAAGAAAACATTAAAGGAAAATCACAACAACACTGCAAACAACAGTAAAAACAGAAAACGACAAGGGGAAAAAAAGGACACAAAATCATCTGTTTTTATGGTGAGTCTGTCTCACTGCTCTGTGGTTTGACCCCCCCATTCCACAGGGGTCAGGGGGTGAACTGAGCATGCTCAGATGTCTATGGAAAGAACAAGGTCTGTTCTATCAGCACAATTAGAAATTTGTCCTATTGAGCAAACAGTTGAATTTATATGAATATTTAAAATAAATTATACATTCAAAACGCCTACCACAGCCACGTTAGAGGTTCAAGTACAGGTATCAAACATGCAGACCAGGGCCAAATGCAGCCCACCAAAGGGTCCAATGCGGCCTGTGGGATGAATTTGAAATAAAATGCAAAAATTACACAGAAGATATTAACCATCAATGGTGTAAAAACCCTTTTAATTCAGGTTCCACATACAGACATTTGCAGACAAATCAGATCTCAACCGGGTCAGACCAGTAAAATATTATTATAATAACCTATAAATAATTATAACCACAGGTTTTCTCTGTGTTTTAGTGTAAAAAAGTTAAATTACATGAAAATGTTTATGTTAACAAACTATCCTTCTATAAAAAATGTGATTTACCTGAAATGTCTTAAGAAAAGTAAATGCAATTTTACCTGCATTCTGCCTCTTACTGAATATTTTGTGTATTTCTAATTCAGTTTCAGCTGCTCGTCTTTCAGACAGGGGAAGCTCGTTGTCGACTTACATCAACAAAATGGTCAAGTTATTTAAACATAAATTCGTCCCTCCGTTCCATTCGCATTGTCTGCCATCGTGTGCACCTTGGTAGATAGTTAGTTCACTCCAACCTAGCTGACAGTGTGATTGATTTAACGATCTACAAAACAATATTAAACTCGAACAAGAAATGATTAAATTATGTAAGTGAAACAAGAAAACATTGAAATTATGTTAAATTGAAACAAGGGAGTCCAATGAGTGTGTTTTATTTACAGTGCAAGAAATGAACAAGTCATTTCGTCGTGGTTTCTGTGATTTCACAGCAGAATGTGTGACGGTATTAAACTGAACTGTGTCAGTGAAGGAGCAGATCTGAAAACAGCTGTCAATCAAACGGGATTCAGCCTTTCGACCGATCCTCCAATCGGCACGTGGAATCTCAGCGTCCAGCCTGGCCGAGCTCCGCCCACAGCTCCATTCACCCCCAGAGACGCCGAGCGTCCAGGGGCGGGACAACATCGTGGCATTTATCCAATTACCATCCAGTTTAGAGTCAATGAATAAAACTGTTCCACTCAGTCCCATTGAAGTGCATGGACACTGAGCAGAGATGGAGGAGAAAACAGAGACACGGGAATGGAGGAGAAGTGAACAACATCCAGTCTGATGACTTGTGATAAAACTGATTCTGAACGAACTCGTCTGTGAGATGAACGTGTTCGAACACATTTGGAGTCAATGAAATGTCAACACAACCGAACAGATTTAACCATTTAATTTTCATAATTTTCGGGGAAGCTGAGCTTCCACTGCAGTCTGAGAAATTGCCTCTGTTCTAATTGTAATGTAAGTTTTAATGCATGTAAGTGAATGATAAACTGAGGCAGAATATTGTTAAAATTGCACTTGTTTTCCTAAGATGTTTCCAGTTGTTTGTTATGTGGATTTTTAAGGAAACAGTGGAAAAAAAAAAAAAAAATCAATGTAATCATTGCTAAATATACAAAAGTAGAGAATAAATATTTAATTTTAATTCAGGTAAATCATGTCCTTATTTCAACTCCCAATATTGATCCTAGTCTTTTAAACCAGTATTTCCTTTAGTCAATCCTGAGCTCTATATTTTTGAATATTAGTTAATTTGTACATCTGTTTAGATGTTTTAATTGTTTTAGATGGTTTTAATCAATCTTCTAGGCCATTCCAAACCGTTATCATGACTTTATTGTATTTTTCCACTGGTATTCCTGTCCTGGTCCGGCCCACCTGAGATCCCACTGGTCTGAATGTGGAACCTGAACTAAAATGAGTCTGACAGTCCTGGGTTAAAGGGTTAAAGTGAACAGACATTTTGGATCCAAAGGTCACATAAAGGGCTTGTTTTCTACTGTGGGCTCCAGTTGAAGTATCCGAGTACAGTGTCGGAGCTTTGTGTGTGCAAGGTGAAGTGTAGGACGAGCTGTGTTAATACTGCAGAGGGCAGAGAACAGACTGTGGCCTGGAAACCAAGGACGGGCACACGGACGGACGGACGGACAAAGTGTGAGCGTTGTCACAGCTGTACTTTATGGCTGACCCTTAGTCTGAGCTTCCGTAGGCTGCATGTACCCCCCACCCCCACCCCCCAGCCACCCAAGACTGATAACAGCAATATGACCTGATTAGGATCTGCTTCACCTCTATTGGAACTGTCTGACATTTGAAAGGGCAATTATGAAAAACAACACTTTGGCTCTAATTTGCTTATTTGGTCCTGTTGTGTTTTGCAGAAAAATGCTGTAATACTGAAGCCGAGTAGTGAGACTTTAGGACAAGCTTCCCCCGGGGGCATTAAATACCACCTGAAATTATGCACATATTTGTTTAGGAAATCAATGATACTGATCCATATTAATAATTTGGCCCTGAACTTTTGCACCTTACATTTGCCACTCCTGTAAATAATTTCAGTTGCCCCCGATAAACAGCAGTCCACATGCTGTAGGAGGCTGTTCTGACCTGTAGTATTTATTCAGCAGAAGGAACATGGACTGTTTACAAGAAATATTTTATCTAGACAATGTATTTAGGCTCAAAACACAGTAATATCCCATAAGAGAGTGAACTTTAATTCACTGACATTCCAACATTTATTTCAATATAAAGTAGCTCCTTGTTTTGGATAATCCCTTATGGTCCAACTAAAGCAAAAATGAGTTTAACAGTAAAACTGTGGGTCATTTAGCAACACTAATCTGTCAAAGCGTCTGTAACATGTCCCATCAGACAGATTTCAAATACCGTGTTTTGACCCTTTAAACCAGGGCTCTCAAACTCATTTTCTTTCTGGGTCCGCATTCAGCCCGATTTGATCTCCAGTGGGCCGGACCAATAAAATAATAACATAATAACCTATAAATAATGACAGCTACAATTTTTTGTTTCTGTTTCAGTGCAAAAAACCCCATTAAATTATGAAAATACTTACTTTTATGAACAATCCCCCCCCCCAAAAAATGTGAATAACCTGAAAATACTGAAATTTCTTAAGAAAAATAAGTGCAATTTTGACAATGTTCTGCCTCAATTTATCATTCATACATGTGCATTATGGATAACATCTACAAAGATACTAAACACTGAGGAACAGGCAGAAAAAAGGTCAAATTGTGTTTAATTTTCTTTAGACATTTCAGATTGTTCATGTTTGTTCAGGTTATTCACATTTTATTGTTACAGAATAGTTTGGAAATGTTAATATTTTCATGATTTCATGTTATTTTTTTGTGCTAAAACAAAGACAAAAATTTGAAGCTGTCATTATTTATAGGCATAATGTCATTTTTTTTTTTTTCCACATCAAACTGAGAAGAAAATCTGGAGTCATTATTTTTTGTAAGTTATTCTGCTGTTCTTATTTGACTGTAGATCATATTGGTCTGTATGTGGAACCGCAACTAAAATGAGTTCAACTACCTTGATTGTGGAATTTTTGCACTTTGCAAATTCATCTCACGGGCCGGGTTGGAACCTTTGGTGGGCCACATTTGGCCCCCGGCCCGCATGTTTGAGACCCCTGCTTTATGGTCCAACTAAAGCAAAACTGAATTTAAAAATAAAAACAGGACCAATGGCCCTGTAGCTTACCGGCCAAGTTAAAAACTTAGGTAAATGTATCCAGATGCCATTTATTCTCACCCAGTTCTGTGTATTTATTCTATTACAGAAATAGCCCATGTTTTGCTCATATTCCAATCAGATCTGTAAAAAATTCAAATTCCAACTTGATATCATTGATACTGATTTATTGGATCAATCCACTTCCTATCTGTTATAATGGGAAAATTTTTCAAAGTTGCACCAAATCTAGAATCAGATCCAGATCGAAATAATTTCAATTCCTTGTGTTGACATCATCATACAGAAGCTGTATACCAAGTTTGAAGTCAATCAGAACTGGAGTTTGGGAGAAATGAGTGTTTTATTCCTCTTTAGGCATGAAAAAAAGAGTGCAATTGAAAATTTTCTTCTGAAAAATAAATAAAAATAAATAAATAAATAAAAATAATAATAATTAAAAAAAAATGTATTAAAAAAAAAAAATCTTATCAACCTGTTTTTCATGAAGTTGCAAAAATGTCCACTCAGCTGAACACCACATGTTTAATATTTGACGCACAGAAACATGTATTTACTGATAAATTGTGTGAAAACTATGGGGAGGGCTTGTGATTCTGGGGGTTTATACTCAGGAGAGATCTATACAATGTTACCGATTCATGTCAGAAAAGATATGTAGTGTCTTAAAACTTTAATAAAGATATGTGTAAAAAAAAAAAACAAAAAAAACCAAAAACAAAAGAACAACAAAATCCATGAATATACAAGAGAACAGCTGTAGAATAGCTGTCCACTGGAGTGACCAGTATACATGAAAGGGTTAAACTTCACAGAAATGTACCAACATATGCAAATATTCCACACTGAACCCTAAACACAGTCCAGTCCAGTCAGAGTCAGTGTCTGTTTTTTGACCACTAAACAGCAGCTACTTCTTCTGCAGTCTATTCATTAGGTGTTTTTCCATCTAGACGTCCCTCATTAATTGCCTTCATTAATGTTTAATGGCTAGATTAGACTGGCACACTGTGGCTCGGTTTCAGCCAAGTTAGGGGGTCAAACTGACACTGGATTATTACTTGTCTGCATGTGTGTTCGGTGGGCTTTGGTGTCCTTAAAAGTTTCTAAAACTTGTTATTCCTCCGGAATATTCCAGCCCTATGTAAATATAAGTAATTCAAAAGATGCTAATGAGGGGACTTTAAATGTGTCGGTTCTCCCTCTACCCCTCTTTTCTTTTCACCGTCTGTGTATGTGTGTAAACTGGAAGGAATGAACGGAGTGAACACAGAGGAGGTGAGGAAGGGGCATCTGGCAGTAGCATGCATACCTCCAATAATAACGCCGATGGAATTACAATTGGAAACAAAAACTGTGAGTAAAAGTGGGACAGAGAAGCAGTGAATGAAGGCAGGAGACGGGCACAGAGCGGAATTTGGCAACAGCATATTATCTTGGGTCCTGTTGGATATCATTCAGTGTGAGACATAAGGCTGGATTGGCTTTGGTGGAGCTCTCAGACAGCCTACGTGTACGGCCTACTGTCCCCTATATGAGACGTACCAAAGTCATACATCATATCCCACTCGTCCATCTTGATATTGATACGCCTTGATTAAAAAAAAAAAAAAAAAAAAGGTGTCACAGAGTAAAACAATCCAAAGGTGGACTGTTGACAATGTGCTGTACAGTATTTAGAGATAAACCTGGCTTCCCAATTATATGTGGGCATCTGGCACCTGCTGTCTGTGCTGCCTGACTCGGTCAGATGAGCTGATTGGACGCAGGGGATGTCCAGGGTTACAGAGGCACACACACAGGGACAGACGGACAGATGGACGGATGGATAAATGGATGTGGACAGATGTATTGAGACTTCTGCACAGTCTCCAGGGAGGAACCGGGTCACGTCGAGATGGGCTGTGGTTTGTAGAGCAGCCAGACAGGTCCACAGTTCACAGGGTGGGTGGCACATTGGCTGAGTACGACTGGTGGAGACGCATTATTACACCCCCCCACCCCCCCCACCCCCCGACAGGGAAGCAAGGAGCATCGTTTTTGGTTCAGTTTGTTTGTTTGATTGTTAACACTTTAGCAGCAAAACTGTTGGTTGAATTCATACCAAACTGGGTTTATAGATTCCCAGTGACTCAGAACAGATGTGGTTATACTTTGGGGAAAGTGGGTCAAAGTTCAAATTTATAATAATAATAATAATAATAATAATAATAATAATAATAATAATAATAATAATAATAATAATAATAATACACTTTATTTGTATAGTGCTTTTCATGGAACTCAAAGACACTTTACACACAGCAGATAAAAACAGAAACCAAACTCATTAAAAACAGATAAAAGCAGGTGCAGAAGGCAGGTATATGAATATAAAACACTTAAACATTAAAAGCAATAATGAATTTTTTAATGTTTTTTTTCTCTCATTCACTTATAATGGGTGAAATTTTACATGTCTGTATCAGTAAAACTGTTGGTTAAATTCATACCAAATTGGGTTTATAGATTGCCAGTGACCTAGAATAGAAGTCATTACATTTTAGGAAAAATAGGTCATAGTTCACATTTTTTATGAATTTTAAAAATCTTTTTTTTTTTTTTTTTTTCCCACTGCCTTAAAATGGGTGAAATTTCAAATGTCTATAGTAGCAAAACAATGGTTGAATTCATATCAAATTTGGTTTATTGATTAACAGTGACCCAGAACAGATGTGATTAGACTTTGGGAAAAAAAGGTAAAAATTCAAATTAATAATAATAATAATAATAATAATAATAATAATAATAATAATAATAATAATAATAATAATAATAATAATAATAATACATTTTATTTGTATAGCACTTTTCATGGAACTCAAAGACACTTTACACACAGCAGATAAAAACAGAAACCAAACTCATTAAAAACAGATAAAAGCAGGTGCAGAAGGCAGGTATATGAATATAAAACACTTAAACATTAAAAGCAATAATGAATTTTTTAAATGTTTTTTTTCTCTCATTCACTTATAATGGGTGAAATTTTACATGTCTGTATCAGTAAAACTGTTGGTTAAATTCATACCAAATTGGGTTTATAGATTGCCAGTGACCTAGAATAGAAGTCATTACATTTTAGGAAAAATAGGTCATAGTTCACATTTTTTATGAATTTTAAAAAATCTTTTTTTTTTTTTTTTTTTCCCACTGCCTTAAATGGGTGAAATTTCAAATGTCTATAGTAGCAAAACAATGGTTGAATTCATATCAAATTTGGTTTATTGATTAACAGTGACCCAGAACAGATGTGATTAGACTTTGGGAAAAAAAGGTAAAAATTCAAATTAATAATAATAATAATAATAATAATAATAATAATAATAATAATAATAATAATAATAATAATAATAATAATAATAATAATAATAATAACAACAACAACAATAATAATAATAATACATTTTATTTGTATAGCACTTTTCATGGAACTCAAAGACACTTTACACACAGCAGATAAAAACAGAAACCAAACTCATTAAAAACAGATAAAAGCAGGTGCAGAAGGCAGGTATATGAATATAAAACACTTAAACATTAAAAGCAATAATGAATTTTTTAAATGTTTTTTTTCTCTCATTCACTTATAATGGGTGAAATTTTACATGTCTGTATCAGTAAAACTGTTGGTTAAATTCATACCAAATTGGGTTTATAGATTGCCAGTGACCTAGAATAGAAGTCATTACATTTTAGGAAAAATAGGTCATAGTTCACATTTTTTATGAATTTTAAAAATCTTTTTTTTTTTTTTTTTTTTCCCACTGCCTTAAAATGGGTGAAATTTCAAATGTCTATAGTAGCAAAACAATGGTTGAATTCATATCAAATTTGGTTTATTGATTAACAGTGACCCAGAACAGATGTGATTAGACTTTGGGAAAAAAAGGTAAAAATTCAAATTAATAATAATAATAATAATAATAATAATAATAATAATAATAATAATAATAATAATAATAATAATAATAATAATAATAATAACAACAACAACAATAATAATAATAATACATTTTATTTGTATAGCACTTTTCATGGAACTCAAAGACACTTTACACACAGCAGATAAAAACAGAAACCAAACTCATTAAAAACAGATAAAAGCAGGTGCAGAAGGCAGGTATATGAATATAAAACACTTAAACATTAAAAGCAATAATGAATTTTTTAAATGTTTTTTTTTTCTCTCACTCACTTATAATGGGTGAAATTTTACATGTCTGTATCAGTAAAACTGTTGGTTAAATTCATACCAAATTGGGTTTATAGATTGCCAGTGACCTAGAATAGAAGTCATTACATTTTTTGGAAAAATAGGTCATAGTTCACATATTTTTATGATTTTTAAAAAATTTTTTTTATTTTTTTCCCCACTGACTTATAATGGGCGAAATTTCAAACGTCTATAAAAAGATTTTATTACTCCGCCACCAAAGGGGAGGCAAGGGGTGTTGTTTTTGGTTCAGTTTGTTTGTTTGTTAACACTTTAGCAGCAAAACTGTTGGTTGAATTCATACCAAACAGGGTTTATAGATTGCCAGTGAGGCAGAATACAGTCACAGAAAAAATGATTAGTCCACCCTTGTTTTCTTCAGTTTCTTGTTCACTTTAATGCCTGGTCCAACTAAAGGTCCATTAGTTTGGACAAATATAATGATAACAACACAAATAGCTCATAGTAGTTTCATTTCAGAGCTGATATCTATCCATTTTCCATGTTTTCTTGATAATAACCAAAATCACTTCAGTTCTTCCATCAGTATCTATGGCATTGTACTGACAAAAACTGTGCTTTTGGACATTCCATGTTTTCTTTTCTGTCTGTTTTAGTCACATGACACACACAGGAGTTAGGACTAGATTGCATAAGCAGTGTTTTTGATGACTTTGATGGTCTAATAATTTTTTCCGCGACTGCAGATGTCATCACATTTTGGGAAAAGTAGGTCCAAGTTAACATTTTTTATGTTTTTTTTTTTATGTTTTTTTTTTCTCCCATTTCATTATAATAGCTGGAATTTCACGTCTATAAAAACATCAATATTGTTTCAATTTGCTTAAAACTTAGCACACATATAGAGGCAACTGATTTGCTGACATCAGCACACACAGACATGATGACATCAGCTGGATCGATGACAAAATAAGATACAATCCACACAAGGGGCGGGGTTTGTTGTGCCTGGACCCACTTGTTTTAATTACTTCAAACTTGGCACAAATATAGAGGCAGTTGTTACACATCAGTCCAGACGTGGGTAATCCCAGGTTCATTAGGCTGAAGTCCTGTCATGTATTGGTTCCAACCTGTTCCCTTCACACAGGTGATTCCATTAACGATCCCATCTACCTGGATGACGAGCTGTGCTCATCAAAATGGGCGGTTCCATGAACAGGCTGGAACCAGTATAACACTGACATAAAGCTGAGGCATATGTTGTATAGAACTGAAACAACACAAGGTCTTTCTTAACCCTTTCATGTATACTGGTCACTACAGTGGACAGCTATTCTACAGCTGTTCTCTTATATATTCATGGATTTGTTTGTTTGTTTGTTTGTTTATTTTTGCACATATCTTCATTAAAATTTTAAGACACTACATATCTTTTCTGACATGAATTAGTAACATTGTGTAGATCTCCCTTGAACATACTCTTACCCCCTGAACTACAACCCCCCCCCCAGTTTTCACACAATTTATCTGTAAATACATGTTTCTTCATTTCAAAAATTAAATGCAAGGTATCCAGCTGAATGGACATTTTTGCAACTTCATGTAAAATAGGTTCATAAGAGAATTTTTATTGTTATTGTTAGTAGTAGTAGTGGTAGTATGTCTTTTTTTAAACTTTTTTGTTTTTGTTTTTTATATTTCATTTATTTATTTATTTATTTATTTATTTATTTGTCTATTTATTTATTTATTTTTCATAAGAAAATTTTCAGTTGCATTGTTTTTTTCATGCCTAAAGAGGAATAAAAACACTCAGGAAAAAAATCTTGATTAAGGTTCTCATAATTCGTGCATGAAAGGGTTAAAGTCATCTCAATTTTAACTTTTTTTTTTTTTTGGTTCATATGTTGACATTAACACATGCATAGTCATGATGACATCAACTGGATCAATGCCAAAATAAGCTACAATATGTACGAGGGGCGGGGCTTATTGTACCTGGATCCACTTGTTTCAATTTATTTCAAACTTGACACATATATAGATGCAATTGTTATACATCACTCTGACATAAGGCTAAGGAATATATTGCATAGAACTGAAACTACACAAAATCTTTCTTAAAGTACCATACTTTCCGGACTATAAGCCGCTACCTTTTTCTCGTTTTGAACCCTGCGGCTTATACAGCGATGCAGCTCGAGTATAGATTTATGCGGGCTAATGGCCACCAGGGGGCGCTGTAGCAGGAAGCGCAAAAGTGAGAGACAGGTGGAAGAGGTGATGAAGAGGAGAAGTTTTAATCTTAACTTTTAACAATCATTTTGCGTGTCATGCACAAACCCTCATCATGGAAAACACACGAAGAAATGCATATTTTGCAGCTTTTAAGTTAAAAGCAATCGATGCGTCTGTCTAAGAAGCAAATAGAGCTGCAGCATGGAAGTGAAATTGAGCAACAACGGAGGAGAGACGTAGAAGGAGTGTGACGGAGAATTTGAGGCTGTTCAACTCCAACACTGAAGAAGACGACTGCAGTGGTTTAATGAGCAGAAGGAAGATGAAGATACAGATCAATGACTTTTCTGGGTTTTTGAACCTGCTGTGTTACAGGCACTGTTTGGAAAAAAGCAGTTAAGGTATGGAAATAAATACTTAAATAATCTTTCTGTTTACCATCATTCTGTGTAAATATCTCATGTCACAACGTGGACACCTGCGGCTTATAGTCAGGTGTGACTTAAAGTCAGCCGTGGCTTATATTCAGGTGCGCCTTACAGCCCGGAAAGTACGGTAATCTCAATTTTAACTTCTTTTTTTTTTTTTGGTTCATATGTTGACATTAACACATGCATAGTCATGATGACATCAACTGGATCAATGCCAAAATAAGCTACAATATGTACGAGGGGCGGGGCTTATTGTGCCTGGAACCACCTGTTTCAATTTACTTCGAACTTGACACATATATAGATGCAATTGTTATACATCACTCTGACATAAGGCTAAGGCATATATTGCATAGAACTGAAACAACACAAAATCTTTCTTAAGTAATCTCAATTTTAACTCTTTTTTTTTTTTTTTGGTTGAAATACTGACAACAGCACATGCATAGACATGATGACATCAGCTGGATCGATGCCAAAATAAACTACAATACATGCAAGGGGCGGGGTTTGTTGTGTCTGGAACCACTTGTTATTTATAAGACACATGGTGACTTAGTAGAACTATTATAGTTTCTCCGACTCTGACCTTAATGTTGACAGATCTGTGTAGCAACAGTTCATGGAGGAAATATTTAGCGATCTGAATTAGGCTCACTTCAGCATAAATGTTTTTAAGAGTAACGTCGGACCACCTCTGCTAGTTGAGGAAACCTGTTTTGTAACTTGCGTGCATAAAATTTGCTATCAACAACTCCAGTAGAAAAAGCCTCAGGCAACAAAACTTATTAACTCTTATTAATATTTTGTTTTTTTCAGAGCCTTTAACGCCAACAAGCATGACAATGACGACAGCTTCGTCTTTATCCTGGCTGAGTCCTGTCTTATGTGTTCAGGCCTGGTTTCCTGAACATCAGTCTTTGGGGAGCGTGCACCTGCCACAGTGCATTGATGAGTTTGTTCTAGTGCTGGAAACGCTGCTGTTTTTTGACCTGCAGCTGGCTTTGGGATGACAGTGGTACAAGCAGTTATTCTGAGCATGTCCAGAGTTCCTGAGGGGTAGAAGCTAAAAGCTGCAGGAGCTGAAATCAGGGAAAACACGGTAGAATCTGAAAAATACAGCTCTTGGTCCGAGTCAAAACATTAAAAGGGTCATATTTGTCTAAACCCACTTTTCTTAGTCTGTGGTTCATTTGTTTGTGTATTTGGACCCTAATAGTTCATACAGTTTGAATTTGGACCCTCCAGCTGCTGCAAAACTACTACTACTAAACCTGATTGTGATTCTGATAGACCAGGGCTGTCAAACTCATTTTAGTTCAGTTCCACAATCAGCTTAATTTGATCTGTAGTGGGCCGAACCAGCAAAATAATAACAGAATAATATATAAATAATGTCAACTCCAAACTTTTCTCTGTTTGAGCGAAAAAAGTACATTTACATTATGAAAAGGTTTACATCTACAAACCATCCTTTCAAAAGATGTGAATAACAGGAACAAACTGAAAAAATAAGTGTAATTTTAACACAATTCTGCCTCAGTTTATCATTTACACATGTACATTATAACTTACAGATCAGGGTAGATCTACAAATACACAAAACATTTAATAACAGGCAGAATATTGTTAAAATTGTACTTATTTCTCTTAAGACATTTCAGGTTGTTCATATTTGTTGAGGTTATTCACATTTTTTGCAAAATTATACTTTGTTTTAGTGTAAATACATGAAAATATTTACATTTACAAACAGAAAATTTTGGAGTTGTCATTATTTATATGTTATTTTGATAGTATTTTACTGGTCCTGCCCACTTGAGATTGAATTAGTCTGAATGTGGAACCTGAACTAAAAGGATTGTTAATATCTTAGTGTAATTTTTGCATTTCACAAGTTCATTCCAAGGGCCGGACTGGACCCTTTAGCGGGCCAGATTTGGCCCCCGGGCCGCATATTTGACACCTGTGTGATAGACGGTACATTACTTAAAAAAATCAGTGTAAAATAGGAAGTTGCCCATAAAGTTGAAATGATTATGACAATTTATGATGTATTGTTGATGATAACGTGTAAGTGGAACTCTGGTCAAAGGTGATTACTCATGTGTATAAATAAGAATAAATAGAGGAATGTGTCTGAAAACAAATTAATTCTAACTTTATGGGTAACTGTGTAGTATCAGTGAAGATGCACATGAAAATCTGATGCAAACATGATCCAAGACTGGGCTTACTGACCAACTTCACTAATTAATTTAATGCTCATTTAAAGCAAAATGTGGCAGCAGACATTTTTGGCAGGCTTTCAGTAACAGACTACAGAGTTTATGTAAAAAAACAGAAGATCAACCTCTGAATGTTACAGGTAGCAAAATGTAGTCTTGTTTATCTCTGTCACATTCTGAGTTTAAGCCTGTTTAACCAATTATGCATCTGTTTACACTAATACTAGTGACTGTGTAACCGTGCCGCCACAATAAAGACATTTATTTATTTCTTCTCAATGATGATTGTTTTTTAGAAAGTAAGTTTATATATAACATAATAAAAAAGGTTAAAAAATAAGAGAAAAAAAAAAGTAAATAAAAATAGTAAAAGTAATTTACTTCAGTAAAAAAGAGAAAAGTTGCACAGAGGAAAAAAAGATACCTTTAATTAACCTTAAAATAACAAATCTGCAGGTAATTAGAAGAAATCTCAGTGTGTCACCGGAACACACCGGTACTTCCGTATTTATAGTTTCTGTTTTCTGATTGGCCAGTTTAGTGGCTGCTGAGGGGGGAATATGGGAGGAGCCAAGATGACAGGGAGAACACAGAGGTGATTAGCTTGAAAAACCGCTAGCATCTGTTGTGTTTATATATCAAAATTATTGCTTAATTAGCGGTTAATACAGTATTATAACTTAATTATCAGAAGTAGTTGTGGCGTAAAGTGCACTTGTGGAGTTAAACGATCTAAAGAGGACGCCGCTACTGCCTGAGAAGAACTAGCTCGAGGACTCGGAGTTGGTGTTAGCATTAGCATTAGCCGCTAACGTCTCCTGTGATGGGGCTTGGACCGCCGTGGACCGGAAGAGTCTTTCATGCTGAACTGCGGCCCTCGGAGCTGTTTCTGACCAAGAATCTTAACTGTAAGTTGGATTTTCAGATTTTGTGCTTGTGGAGATGATTTTTTTCCAGAAGGACCCGAGCTACACACAGGCTCTGGTGCATTAAATAGCCTGTTACTCGTTGTCCATTAAAACTGGATGCTAACTTGCAGCCACTTTAAAGCCATGATGCAATTAGAGGGAAGGCACATACGTCACTTCCCCCCTGGGCCACGCCCCTCTAAGTCAGACTGAGTGGCAAAAACTAACCGGCTCAACATGGCAGAGTATAGCAGTAATTATAGCGAGACCGGGAAAAATGTGGAATATAACATGAAATTAAAGACAGCTGGACTGGACATGGATCCATACAAGCTACCAAACAACAAGTGGTCTACGAACATTGATATGTGGCCGGAAATCACATATCCTGACATTTAAATGAACCTGATTTCAACGCCGGGAAAATCCACAATGCAAAGGCTGAAAGCATCCAAAAGACACAGAGTTGTTGACATCTTCATCATCGCTAATTAGAGGATTACAGCTGGTGAGTGCTTTCAATTCAACATACTATTGTTTTGAGGTTTTCTGTCAGTGCAGATGTATTTTCTTGGCGGTGATTGCCAAGGGAGAGGCCCAGCAGTAGTGTTCTCACTTCACTACTGATTTACTGGAGTTGAACCCCTAGTATTGACCCAAGTGAGTGGATGATCTACTGGTACTGTGGATATTTAAGTATATGTTTATGTTTGTGCATTTGGCAGATGATTTTTTCCAAAGCAACTTACAGGGGAAAACCAATCAAATCACTCAGTCAATCAAATTTTATTTATATAGCGCCAGATCACAACAAAAAAGTTATCTCATGACACTTTATATATAGGGTTGGTCAAAACCAGACTCTAAGCCAATTTACAGAAACCCAACCGAAAGTATAGTTAACATCAAATACTGGATACAACACAGCTACAACAGCTTTGTGCTCGAGTACCCCCTTATTTGGAAAACTAGGTTAGCCTCAGTTTAAGCTAGTTTACAAATTATGTCGAGCACAAGGTTCATAATCACACAACTGAAGACAAAAACGTTTCAGTTATGAAATATAGAACTAAATGACAGATGCTAACATTAAGAGCTTTACTACGAAGTAACGTTAGCCAAAACAATATGTAATTTAAGGTATGATTTTACGCAAGAATACAGCATAAATTAACGTTACCTGACATGAAATGGCAACCACAAATCCAGGTTTCGTTGCCAGGATTCCAGTTATTTCTACGAATTGCAGCTATCCATCTGCTTCTTCTGTCTTTGGCTTTAGGTCGCCGCTAAAACGATAGCTCCGAGTGCTTTTTAAACCTATTTGTGCAATCAATGGCACAATAGTTAATAGAGGGTATGCACGTGATGTCACCGCTAGCAGAAGTCACCATGGTTCCGTCCACTGAGTGGCAGAAAGAGGGAGATGAGTGACGGCGTTGGCTTCAGTACTGTCTAAATGGAAGAACAATATTTAATAAAAAATGGGGAAGAGCTGTTGTGCGATTGATTGTATGAGCAGGTTTGAAAAGCAGTCAGAGTTATCGTTATACAGACACCGAAAGAAAAAGAAAAGAGAAGTAGATGGATCCACAAATCCAGGAAACCAACCCTAGATCTGTGGATCCTGTTTGGTGTCAGGTAACATTAATTTATGCTGTAGTTTTGGGTCAAATCAGACCTGAAATTATGTAGTGTTTTGGCTAACGTTACTTCTTAGTAAAGCTCTTGGTTTCATGATCAGATCTTTCATGGTTTTTGTCTTCATTTTGTGATTATGAACCTTGTGCTCCTACATGATTAGTAAACTAACTTAAATTGAGGTTAACCTAGTTTTTCAAATATGGGGGAACTGGAGAATAAAGCTATGACGGCATGTTAGGGACACATAAGAAAATAAAAACACTTGTCACTATGAGAGTAAAGTCATAAAATATCGGTATAAAATCTGTAATTTTATGATAATAAAGTCAAATACAAAAAGAATCACAATGTCATGAGAATAAAGTCATAGTTATAAAAAAAAATCATAATTTAACAAATATGTCATTCGTTTATGAGATTAAAGTCATCATATTCTGACAATAAAGCCATAATATTACAAGAATAATGTCGCAATTTAAAGACAGGTGGGAAAAATATCATCATTTACCAGAATAAAGTCATACCCTGCCTGTCCACAGCAGTACTATCTATGTTGGATAAAGTACTTGATCTGAACTAGACGTAAATCTCCTCAGTCCCAGGAGATCATACATATATTCACCGAGGTCAGTACACGGTCTACTGTAAATGCACTTTGGATCAGCTGATTCTGGGCCCTAGTTTTGGACCCTGGTTATCAGTAATGATGAGACCATGTATATTTGTTTCAGGTCAAAATACCGATGATCCCCTACACCCTGGATGTCAGGATATGCGATTTCGGGCCACATGTCAATGTTCATGGACCACTTGTTCTTTGGTAGCTCGTACAGATCCATGTCCAGTCCAATTGTCCTTCATTTAATTTCATATTTCACATTTTCCTGGCTGTGTTTACTGCTATACTCCGTCATGTTGAGCAGGTTGGTTTTTGCTACTCAGTCTGACTTAGAGGGATGTGGCCCAGGGGGGAAGTGACGTATTTGCATACCTTCTATACCCGCAACCTCGGCAGATAATGAAGTGGAAGGTTATGGTGACAGTATATGTGAAGAATCTTTCTAGCAACTATTGAAGAATAATTTTGATTGAAATTCCCCTCCTTGCAAACGTTACCTTGTGAGACTGGAGCAGAAAACTTGATTATCCTGCACAGACCTTGGAGTTGGAGTGTGGTCACCCACGCAGAGACATTTGTAGTCAGAATTTCTTGCCATGTCGAAGCCAAGAGACATAAATGATTATACTGTATGTGGTCTGACTGATCAGTGATTGTTTATGACGTTCAGGATTTAATTGGTAAACAAATTTGTAGTATGTACAGTACAAAGTCAACCAAAACACTGTAATGGCTCTTATTTTGGTTGTCACCTCTTTGGTTAATAAGCCTTCTGTTAGCCTTAAGATTGTATTAATTGACTAATGACTTAAAAATGAAGCACTAGAAGCAGTTTTAGAACGCAGAAACAATTAATGTCTGGAAAAGAAAATACTGATTTAGTAATTTTAGCAAAATGTGTCTTGTAAGTCTATAGAAGCCAGGGCTTTTGGGGTCCAGCATCTGGTGGCTATAAGTAGATTCAAGAATGTTTTTTGTCATTATGTGCACATAAAGAAATTTTGCTTACAGGTAGTTCTCGGCTAGATAAAAATATTGAACACTAAAGAACATGGACATCTTTAAGACACACTGTAAGAATATGTAGATCACGGCATCTCCCTGCTCCTTGAGGTCCGTCCCCCTCGTGAACCTTTCTTCTAAACTGCCCCTCTTCAGATCCATTTATTTACCTCCGCCAAGTGTAACGGTGGAGGTTATGTTTTCATTAGGGTTTGTCTGTCTGTTTGTCTGTCTGTTTGTCTATTAGCAAGATAACTCAAAAAAGTTACAGACGGATTTTCATGAAATTTTCAGGAAATGTTGATACTGGCACAAGGAACAAATAATTAAATTTTGTTGGTGATGGGGGGGAGTTGTTTGTTCATCTGTCAGCAAGATAACTCAAAAAGTTATGGATGGATTTGGATGAAATTTTCAGGAAATGTTGATACTGGCACAAGGAAACAATTTGGGTGTGTTGTGGGGGGGCTGATCTGCCTTGGCAGAGGTCTGTGCTCTCTGAGTGCTTTTCTAGTTTTATTTAATTTCTATGTAGAATTTATTTAGTTCTACTACTTCAATGTCCGTATCCCTTATGGTACAATAAATCAATCAATAAGGAATATGACATGCTTTTTTCCTGAAGTATATAAACAATAGTTAGCTTTTATTCTTATAGACCCTATTGAAAAAAAAATTCAGGTTCACAGGAAAATCACTGCATATCAATTAACCATTAATTGATCGACAAGGGCAACCAACTAATGATTAATGAATTAACTGATAATTTGCACCCCTACTCTGAACATTTGAACATTTCTGTCAACGCATTTCGGTCGTTTTGTCCAAGTAGAGTTACCATTACGCATGCATAAATGGGCAGTTGATGTGGAGGTGACAGGCAGCAGAACCAACCCATAAAGATGGAAGACGCTACCACTGCAACCACTGTTCCGTGTTGTAAAACCTTAACATTTTTAATTCCAGACTTTAATATGCATAGCCTAATGTGTCGGCCTATTGTATTGATTTCTTTTTGTATTAAATGTACGGTGTGGTGGCAAGGGTTTTGCCATGGCGGTTCTCCACGGCAAAACCTTACCAGCAGAAACACTAGGTAGACATTTGTTGAATTTGGAAGCGCAGTGGTGGCAGGAAATGCTGGAAGCTCCCACACTAGCTTGGCAGCTGAGTTTGTGAGTACCTGCAGAGGTTTCATGGCACAAACATGGACTCTGGTGAGGACAGAGTTGAGTGAAGAAGTTTTAAAGTGACAGGTGCTGGTGCCCCATGTTTGTTTTGGTCTTCACTTGACAATTAACTACCTTAACCCTTTACCCTCCAAGACCCCTGAATTGTCATCTGTTTCAGCTTCATTAAAGCTGCTGTGAGTATGTGTTTGTGTTCCTTTTCTACAGTGGTTTTGTATGGAGAGACATTTGTTTCTTTATTCATCAATCAAAAAAGAATGGATTTGTAATTAAAAAGAGGACTGATTTATAAACAAAATGATCTTTTTTTTGATTGCCACTTAATGTCTTTTGCTCTCAAATCTCTTTTTTGGTTACAAGTCTATTCTTTTGAATTGCAAATCCATTCTTTTTGATTGATGACTGAAGAAACACATTTCTCTCCATAGTTTGTTTTACAGTGTTTTAGGGTCAAAACAGGTGGAATAACAGAAAAAGACAGAGGAATCGAAGTTTGACAGGTTTGGACTAAGTAAGGCACTCAGAATGTACATCAATAGGAGATTTAGGATGTTGAACATCAACTGTGAACTGGAACACAATGAATAACAACAAGGATTTGAATTTGGGCCCAGTAGTTTATGCTTTGAGCTCTTTTTTTCTAAATCAGTCCAGCTGCTTTTTGACACCTGTGTTAAGACCCGGCCTAGGGGTTAACCAGGACGTACATAGTGTGCTCCTCTTGTCCTCTCCTTACTCCCAATCACAACGCTAGTTCAGAACTGCAGTCCAAAATATTCATTCATTTTCTGAACCCGCTTTATCCTCACTAGGGTCACGGGGGTCGCTTGGAGCCTATTCCAGCTACATAGAGGCGAAGGCGGGGTACACCCTGGACAAGTCGCCAGTTCATCACAGGGCTGAACATATAGAGACAAACAATCACTCTCACATTCACACCTATGGGCAATTTAGATTAACCGATTAACCTATTAGTGCATGTCTTTGGATGGTGGGAGGAAGCCGGAGTACCCGAAGAGAACCCACACAGACACAGGGAGAACGTGCAAACTCCACACAGAAAGGTCCCACCCCCTGTCGACTGGTGCTGGAACCGAACCCAGGACCTTCTTGCTGTGAGGCACAAGTGCTAACCACTGCACCACCGTGTCGCCCCAGTCCAAAATATTTATTATTAAATAACTCAAAGAGGGGTAGGGAGGGCTCAGCTAAAACAACAAGCAAAAAGTCTTCTTCAAAGTCAAAACTAACTTCCCTAATCCAAATTAATTTCAAGAAATAAAATACAGTAAACCAACCTAAGCTCCCTTAAAACAGGAAAAACGTGAAAACAAAAGAGCCACCAGAGAGAGAGAGAGAGAGAGAGAGAGAGAGAGAGAGAGAGAGAGAGAGAGAGAGAGAGAGAGAGAGAGAGAGAGAGAGAGAGAGAGAGAGAGAGAGAGAGAGAGAGAGAGAGAGAGAGAGAGAGAGAGAGAGAGAGAGAGCTTTTGCATCCAGGGCCATTTTTAAAGGGCAGGGTAATGTGGCTCCACCAATCAGCAGCTTCACCTGCATGGGGAAAAAAAAGGACACAAAAAGCACAACACCCCTACAGGACTAGGGGGATAAACACACTAGAACAGAAAATGTATACATATAAATTATGACCCAGGGTCATAACAACCTGGTTGAACTCCAAAAAGCAGTTACATGGTCATTCATTCATTCATTCATTCATTCATTCATCTTCTAAACCCACTTTATCCTCACTAGGGTCGCAGAGAAGCTCTCTATGCTCTCTGAATGTGATTGCAGTACCAGTTTTGGCCACAATCCTAAGTATGATTCCTTTAATGTCCGAAAACCGCGGTCGATCCTCACCAACTTATGTGTGTGTCCATAAATAGTTAGAACTGAAAACCCTTGGTCTGTTGTCCATTTGAAGCAGTCATGGGCTTTTGGTCCTGTAGAAGCCTTTATCTGACTATTAACAGAGTTTTACCACTGACTGGAAATAAGAATAAATGAATCTGAAGAATAGGAACTATTGTTGTTTGGTATCAGTATTGGTTTTGAAAAAACAATTACAGTGCATCCGTAGTGCAAACTGGTTTGACCATCCTGTGACTGGCTCTTTGACTGGTCGTGTGTTGTCTTTTACATATAGTAGCTGATGTTTGCAGCCTAATGTTAGCTTCAAATGCCAGAAAAGGCTCGCCCTCTACATGCCAGCTGGCAGTTTATAATCTACCCAGTCTGAACTTCCTGCTCATCTATGTGTGCATTTATTAGCCAAAGCCCTTATTCTGACAAAATGCTACCATCCTTGGCAGCGATGACAAGTACTGGCACTGGACACTGAGTATTATAGTAACCCTTCATTTTGATTTTCCACAGTAAAATGACATTTTCTCTGCCAATACTGGGAGGATCTTGTGTCCATAAGAGCAGACCGCACTGAGGACAGTTGGAACGTCCACAGTGATAACACAGAATGTCTATTATAAGAACATTTGAATGGAGCTGTTTATGCCCAGCGTTACTCTTTCTCATATGTCTGCTTGTACAGTATTTTGCTGTCTGTAGAGTGTGTGTTTGTCGTGTTGGCAGATCATTAGTCATCTGTGTCAGCGAATATTTGGCAGCGTACATATCAGCCTGTCTATCAACTTCCATACAGTCCTGTCTCATCCTAAAACCCCCAGAGATTTGCCTTTTTGAAAATCAATTCAGCAGTGTTTATGTCTCATATGCTTTGTCACTAACTCGCTTAAACCCTGTTCAGCAAAACGCAAACACCTTTTTTTTTTTTTTTTGTCATCCTGCAAGGTAACATGTTCCGATCAGCGGTGCAGACTTTGTATCAGATTACTGCACAGACCTGAATGTCTTTCCAGCCTTAAATCCACAGTCAGCAGTGTCTCGTGTTGTTCTTTTGTTCCGTCCTCCTGCCAGCATTGATCTGAAATCTGGGAGGAATAATACGGAACATCAGTCCAGCCTATGTGTGTACTGAAGGGGAAACGTCTATAGCTCTATTTTACATGAGCTAAGTGAGGCTGTGGGGTGACAGTAGGTGCTTGCAGCTGCACAACTACTTATATTTTAGATGCTGTTTTTTCTTTATTATCTGATGTGAGTCATTTCATATGCAGATAATATACATCAGTAGTTGCTTTTCCATTGATGCTCAAATTGTACAAATATAACTTGCGCATAAAAAATGTACCTAATGGAAAAATGACAATTTTGCCAAAAGTCTAATTTTTCTATGAAAAGTTTTTGCGCTGGCAAGAGGTGGTTTTTCGGGTGTAGCGCAATTGGTATATCATGCAAAACTGCAATGGAAAGACCTTTTTTCGCAACTAGAGTCAGGTGAATTAAATAAAAATGGATGTTGACGTGTGTTACAATAAACGAAGAAGAAGAAGAAACATGTCACGGTATGTGTGGACACACCAGGAAATCCAATCCTTTTTAATTTAGTATGAGATAGAGAAGTAATATATTATAATAATAATGAATATATCCGTAAATCAACACTATATTTACGTTCGTCGCCATGTTTATAGAATGACTCATTGTGTCATCTCGCTATAATAAATTAACAAATCATCGCATTTGTGATTTAATGGAATAACCGGCATTACGTACTTCTGTTTTTTCGACATTTAGTAAATATCGGTAAAGTTTTGCACAGATGTCCAATGGAAAAGCAACTAGTGTTTCCTGTGGAATTGATGTCTTGGTGTGGCGGTGTGTCATTGGAGGGCCCCTGTCAGATAGAAAGTGACCCCCATAGAAAAGTGACCCACAGGTCTATAAAATTCTGACCTCACTTATGGAAAAGTGACCCACCTCCCCAAAAAAGAAATAGTTTAAGGTATTTATAAACACAAAACAGTCATGCATTATTGTATGCATTGTACAAGCACATATTACAAATACATGTGTGAGTCTGTGATTAACACCTGTTCTTGACTAAAAAAAACTATTATTGATATAAATCCCAAAACCTTTACTGCAATCTCTTTTCACCCATTCAGTGTTACATAGTTTTTGTTACAAATATCACTAATAAATTTAAGAAATAAATACATAAAACATGTTTTTCCCACATTTTTTTCCACAATTTAGGGTAGATTTCATGTCTATGATGTCCAGCAACTCTAAAAGGAACACAGATGATTGACTAGTTTACTCTCAATGAATTAATTTAGTGGTTTCTGGTGAAAATGTCAAATTGTACACATATATTTAGGCTTATTATGATATAGAAATGTATTAGAACATTTTTATTAACATACAGTACAAATTCTGTGGGGTGGGTCTTTCATTCTAGAAAATTGACGGGTCAGATTTCTATGGGGTCAGAATTCTATATGACACTGGTTTTGGCCCATGAGCCATACAGTTGACACCCCCCCCCCCCCGACCCCCCACCCACACACACCTACAGTGTCAGTGTTTAAACTTTTTCCATTTATTGCAGCTGACACATCTGGCTATAAGTGGTGCAGGTCTGGTGTCACATTACAGAATAATTCTGGATGACTTTACTTCTTTATCTTTACACTCAGACTCAGCAGTGTCTTTTCTCCTGTCATTCAGTTTCAATAAGTCGAGGCGCTGCAGTGGCTTTAGTCTGCAGGGTGGGCGGGCGCTGGTCCAAGGAGGGGTGGGTTGCTGAAATGTTTATATATCCAATTACAGTGGAATCCAGTGTGTTTTCCGCTGCTTTGGGAGCAGGTTTATCATGTTCTCTGGTATTGATTGGCCTGTTGTGTACAATCTGAATAGTATATGTGATGTGCAAGTGGTATTTACCATGAGTCACACAGCAGACAGCGTCATACAGTATATCAGTCTCTACCTCAGCCAAATGCAATTTATCACTCACATGCTGCATCCATGTACAAACATTTGGTCTCACTGAAATGTTTGTTGATGTTTTATTCAGTTTTAGCTCACTAGCCAATAGCTAATGTGAGCTAATGTGAAGGCGCTGTGTCTGCCGTCGTCATCGTCTTTGTTGTCATCTTCTCTGGTTTGATGGTTAGCATTTTCTTTAGACATCTTCTCTGATGAACCTATTGGTTGGATTCATTGCATTTTTTATGTAGTTTCCTTTGGACAATGTCTACAAAGCTGGTTCATAGTTGTGAGAAGTTTTGTCTTTATATTTTGATGGTTTATAACATGTAAATGGTTACAGATATAAATATAGTTCCTATTGATCACTGATAGGAAGTCATATATGGACTTTCATTTGGGTCCATGAAAGGGATGTAAATAATTAATCGACTAACGATTAATTGTTGATAAGAATTTGCTCAATTAAATTATTAATTGTCGGTTAATTGCCATTGTCCACCTGTCCACACTTGTCTGAAGGTTGCTGGTTTTTCCACACTGCGACGCCGTGGCTGGAGTAGGAGTAGGCGGTCATTGAACCGGATCATGGCGTTGATGAGTTAGAATGTCTTTATGGACATGGTGGAGCCAAACACAGACGGACCCGTCTGTTTGTAGGAGCGGTGCACCCCTGAATAAATACACGCACAAATGCGGGGTTGGTATCAGAGCGTTTTCCCTGGAGGTTGGTGTGTAGTATATGGTCAGTAAAAAGTTTCACTTTCACTTCTGCAGGCGCACGGACTGCACCGTACCGCCATCGTATTAGGACAGAAAGTGACACATGCACGTGCGTGGTTACCAACAAACACCCACTCATCCCCCGGCTGTACGAGTGTGAGTCCCCCCCCCCCGACGAAACGCACGTGTGTACCCCCCCGCACACGCCGGCAAAAGGCCCGTGCATACCCCCCCCCCCCCCCATTACACACCGCCACATCAACAGATGAATTCCACAGGAAACACTGACTGTATCCAATGGTTCAATAAATCAATCATTAAGGAATATGACATGGTTTTATCATGAAGTGTATAATCAATATTTAGCTTTTATTCTTATAGACTGTCTTGAAAAAGAAATTCAGGTTCTCGGGAAAATCGCTGCTTATCAATTAATCATTAATTGATCGATAAGGGCAACCAACTAACGATTAATGAATTAATCGATAATTTGCATCCCTAGTCCATGACCTTTGACCTTGAGTGACCTTGAAGGGTCAAACTCAAGGTCACCAATGTCTAGTTTTCAACACTCTTCTTCAATGAAACCACTAGTTGGACTCATTTAAAAATGTGTTCTGTTTATCTTCTTAGGGATAATGTCGACCAAG
Organism: Sphaeramia orbicularis; assembly: GCF_902148855.1. NCBI lineage: Eukaryota > Metazoa > Chordata > Actinopteri > Kurtiformes > Apogonidae > Sphaeramia > Sphaeramia orbicularis. The sequence goes on along the minus strand of NC_043962.1, from coordinate 6,521,669 downwards.
TTTGTTCACAGTTTTGAGAAATTTAGATTTTGGAATTTTTGACGAATTTTTTTAAATATTAAAGATTTGCCATTTACTCAGAATGGGTCATATTTTGATAGTTTATAACATGTAAATGGTTACAGATATTAATCTAGTTCCTATTGATCACTGATAGAAGTCATATATGGACTTGGATTGAATTAGTTGAGTTCTTTAATGCATGCTTTGCTGTCGGCGTCCTTTTGTCATGCCCAGAGCCGGGCCATGACATCCTCCAGTGAAAGTCCTGCCCACTTCTGTTGTCAGATTGATCTGCATTCAGACCACAGGACTTGAACATAGAACAGAACCTGACAACCTCACACATTTAACTGGTATCGATTTTGATAGAACATGACGCTGACATACAGGGACATTGGTCTTATTTTTATCTAATTAATCTACGTGAATAATGAGCTTAATCCATGAAGACCCAAAAAACCACAGATGACCGAAATCATCTACTAGTAGACAAGGTTTAATAACTTCTAATCCATCAATCCTATCAGTACATGTAAATAGTTGGTGTAAAATACAGTTCTTCATCTTTTCGTGGTCATCAGATATGACCCATTTGGACGTTCAGAGGCTCCGTAGTTACCATGGAAACACCGTCATCCACTACAACATTTATTCTCCAGTAAAACCCATGGAGTTGGATCAATGACAGTGGATGGACACACTGGGTTTATGTTTAATTAAGTAATAAAAGTGACTTTTTCTTTATTTTTCTCTGTTTCTGATATTATGACAACTTTAATCTAAGCTTTATAAACATCTACATGATTAGTAAATCAAATATGTATATATATTATTGAAGAAATACAGAGGATAATATTATAATAAATGGTGATAAATCGCTTAAGAAAGGTTAAATAGAGAGAAAAATTAATTTGGAAACTGTCACAAAAGTAGTGCTGAATGTTTATGGGTTAATTACAGTGTCGTATAATGCCAAAGGTAGTATATGAGGTAGGTAGTATTTATTGTTTCAGGTCCTCTTTAATACATGAACAGTTGTAGTTCCTCTTCTCTGTCGTATTTGTAGATGTGGTTTATTCATTCTCCATCTTTTCTCTAATTACCTTATGAGCTCTTTTGTACAGTTTGTTGTTGTGCACATGCTCAGTTCTGTATATGGTGGGCCTTCTTCAGATTGGGTACCTTTTTATCTCTGTGTGTTTCTGATTTAATGGTCATTTATGTGTAGTTTCATGTGTGTCTGCCAGCGTGAAGTACCGACATTTGGAGAAGCCAATGAGCCGCAATTAGGCTGTTTAACGAAAACGCTTAACTCAAAGTCTGCACAGCCAGCCCTCACAGCCGGCCTGTGTTTTCTCTCACAGGGTCTTCCATGTCTGTAGTCTCTCCCTGCGTTTTCCTTTGTAAGTGCAGCGATACACTTGAAAATGATAATTGTTTGTCCTTTCTTCTTCCAAATGTCTTCCATGTATTTTTGTCTGTATTTCCCCACTGTGTTCACACTCCTTTTACTCTTTGATTCATCCGCTGCTTCCTCTTACAGTCACGGAAAAAAAGATTAGACCATCAAAAGTCATCAAAAACAATGGTTATGCAATCAAGTACCAACTCCTGTGTGTATCATGTGACTAAAACAGACAGAACAGAAAACACAGAATGTCTAAAAGGACTGTTTTTGTCAGTACAATGCCATAGATATTGATGGAAGAACTGAAGTGATTTTGGTTATTATCAAGAAAAGATGGAAAATGGATAGATATCAGCTCTGAATTAAACTATTATGAACTATTTTTGTTGGTATCATTATATTTGTCCAAACAAATGTACCTTTAGTTGGACCAGGCATTAAAATAACAAGAAACGAAAGAAAACAAGGGGTGGTCTAAGAATTTCTTCCGCGACTGTACATCTGTGTTCTCATCCAGCCAACGAGGATGGATCAGAAACTTGGTCTCAAGCAGCTGTTTATTAATTGATCATTATGATGAAAGTAATATCCACATGCTGAATTAATTCTCTTGGATTTAGCAATTTTTTTTTCTTTTCTTTTTAACTCTTTTTAGACACTATAGCTACAGTTTTGCATCCACTGTCATTCAAATTACTGTAACTCCTAAACTAGTGATGTGCACATTGATACTGGAATATTGATATCTCCGATACATTCTAGAATAAATTCATAAATCCAAATATCACTACTTTTGATACTTGGGTCATTTGAGGTAATGTATATGAGGAACACAGTGGAAAGTAACTAAACTATTGGGATCTTGTCCAAATGATACACTATTGGTGGGAACTACTTCTTCTTCCGCCTGGGTAAGTGTGTACTGCGTCACGCTACTCAGTCTGTACTGAGCAGAAAATGGAACAGACTAAAGGGGAAAACAGGAAATATGCTATTGCTCCTGAACAAAAACTTGTGAATGACAGAATGTGTCATTGTTGGATGCTTTTGTTGAAGTGTTACATGATCAGTATTTTCATGTTAACACATTCATGTAACATGAATTAATATGCACATTTTAATTTTTTAAATAGTTCTTAATAATTAAACAATAATTACTTGCATGTCTTGTATTCTTTATGAAGTTATGGTTTGAAATGCACAATTTTTTTTTTTATTTTCCAGACATTGAGTGTATTTGTACAAAGTATCATATCGGATCGGTATCACCAATACCAGCATGAATTTTACTCAGTATCGGATCAGAAGGGAAATCCGTGGTGTCGAACATCACTACCCTGAACCATTTGTGTTATTGAAAACATTCAAATGCCATCTGAAAGCTGAGATTGGGGGCTTTTGTTTGTTATGTAACACTTTAGGGTAGAGGCCTGCATTAGCTGAGGAGAGCGGCAGAGTGCAGTCAGTGAGAGAGAGATGGAAGAGTTTTATGACTTTTGGCAGCATTTTAGTGAGGTTTTAGCTGTGTTTTGTGGTGAATAATTGTATATCATAGTAGGTAGTGTTGTTTTGGAGTGTTCTACTTTTGTGTTTTGCCGGGTTTTGTTGAGTTTTGCCTTTCTTTCCCGTGTTTTTATCAGTATTTTTCTGGTTTGTATCATTCATTTTTTATACTTGTATTTTAGCTGTTAATATTAAATAAATGTATGTATACTTATAAATATATGTAAATCTGTGTGTACATCTATCCAGGGCATACATAGATGCAATGTCTGTCTTTGAATCAGATGATGGATGTTTTTTTCAGTGAAATGAGGGGCTCTGTCTACAGCTAGAAAGAAAGTGAACACAGACTATCACACAGGATCAAAATGACTAAAAAGAACCAAAAATGACAAGAATAACATGGACACAGAATGATCTAGACCAACTAAAACATTTGAACACATGGAAAATAGTTGAGAGTTTATTTCTGTAATCTCATAGTGTTTCGTTATGAACATTTACAGTTGTTTTTTCATAATAAATATGATAAAAATTCAAGATTTTGTTAAAACATTTTTGAACTATAACACACTGTTTTAAGCATTTATTACATAAAATAATGATAATTAATGGCTAGATATTAAAACTTAAGTTCTTCTTGGAAAAAAAAGGTGCAAAAGAATTGGCAAAAAAGACCTATTCTGACACTTTTATTGCAAAAACAACATAAAGAAATCTAGGCCTGTTATAATGATAGACCTTATGGGGTTAATAACCTCACTTCACGAGTCTGTGTTTTTATTAGTTAGAATTTTGTGTCAGAACATCCAAGCTCATATTCAGCATTTTCGAGGACTGCTTATTCATTATTATGAAGTCACATCACTCAAACACACTGTGTATAAAAAGAAAGAAAAGACTTGAGGTATTGACGTTAATTTTTTATTGACATTATAGAACCTACTGTGGCTTTAGCTCTGATGATACCGGCCTAAGCCTCTGTGATAAAGTAGAGGCGCCTTTAGAAATACGTGGTTAGAGTTGACCTTGTTCTGTTTAGATAAACTAAAGCTGATTTTTAGCATTTAAGCAGGAGGATTATGGCAGAATACTGAGTAGACATTCAAAGAAAAAAGCAGAACATGGACACAGTAAGTTGTCCTTGTACTGAAGTGCATCAGTAATTCAGTTTATATGCATGTTTGAATTCGACGTACATATATAAAAGAAATATACATACATTATAGGCTAATATATATTATCCAAATAAAGGCTGAAGTGCATTTCCCATTCTATATGTTAAAGAAAACGTTTTCAGTAACATGTCTATAGGTTTAGAATGCAGTGATGGAATATGAGCAAAAATAGAATGAAAATAAAATATATATGAAAATGGGATGGAAACCATACATCCATGTACAAAAGTGGTTACCGGTACTGTGTCCTCAACCACTGTTTTTTGATCTGCTGTTTTTAAAGCTAAGAGGTAACTTTTTGGATCCAGAAGTGACCATTCATTCATTCATTATCTGAACCCGCTTTATCCTCACTAGGGTCACGGGGGTCGCTTGGAGCCTATCCCTGCTACATAGGGGCGAAGGCGGGGTACACCCTGGACAAGTCGCCAGTTCATCGCAGGGCTGAACATGTAGAGACAAACAATCACTCTCACCTTCACACCTATGGGCAATTTAGATTAACCGATTAACCTATTAGTGCATGTCTTTGGATGGTGGGAGGAAGCCGGAGTACCCGGAGAGAACCCACGCAGACACGGGGAGAACATGCAAACTCCACACAGAAAGGTCCCACCCCCTGTCGACTGGTGTTGGAATCGAACCCAGGACCTTCTTGCTGTGAGGGACGAGTGCTAACCACTGCACCACCGTGTCGCCCAGAAGTGACCATATTTGTACAATATAGAGTGGAGCTCTTGGAGTGCTATAGATTACAGGCATCTGTGAAGTGTCATTGTTCGTCGTTGTTTTCTTTAGTTATTTCTTCTCAGATGAATCTGCTGGTGGGATTCATTTAAAAACTGTTATGCAGCTTCTTTGGGACAATGTCTACAAAGTTTTGAGAAATTAGATTTTTTTTTTTAAATGTGCCTTTACCTATAATGGTCTATATGTTAATGCTTATAACATGAAAATGGTTAGCAATATCAATATAGTTAGTATTGAACACTGATAGGAAATCATATATGGACTTTCATTTGGGTCCATGACCTTTGACCTTGAAGGGTCAAACTCAAGGTCACCAATGTTTAGATTTCAGAAATGTTCTTTAACTCATTAAAAAGTTTTGTTTATTGAATTTAGTTTCCTTGGGACAGTGTTTACAAAGTTTGTTCACAGTTTTGAGAAATTTAGATTTTGGAGTTTTTGACGAATTTTTGAAATATTAAAAATGTGCTTTTACTGTCCAAATTTTGGTGGTTTATAACATGGAAATGGTTAGAGATATTAATCTAGTTCCTACTAATCACTGATAGAACTCATATATGGACTTTGACTGAATTAGTTGAGTTCTCCTCCAGTGAAAGTACTGCCCACTTCTGTTGGGAGACTGATCTGCATCCAGACCACAGGACTGGAACACTATGTTCATACAGCAGGTCTTAATGCGCTATTCAGATTTTTTGGTGAAATTCAAATTTTTTTGTGTGCTCGTTCATATTACACATTAAATGCGACTTCTATCAGTTTTGAATATGAACTGAATGTGACCCTGAAGTGACCCACATGCATGAAAGAGGTCCTGATGTAATACATGACCACACAGACAAACACTGTGTTTATGGAAGGAAATACATTTTTCCCACCGGTCCTCCTCCTGGGACACAGAATTGTGACATTTGTCACATTTCAATGATGTAAAGGTCGGATAAATGTGACCTGGCCATTTAGACTGAAGTCGCATTGGAAAATATCAGATTCGTAAAAGATTTAGGACCACATATGAAAGTGGTCAGGGTCAGATTTAGGACCATATATGAAAGTGGTCTGGGTCAGATTAGTGCTGTTCAAACCGTCTATAACAGATCAGATACAGGTCACATATGGGTGAAAAAATCAGATTTGGGCCACATTTACCTGCAGTCTGAACATAGCCTATCAGAGAGACAGAATCTGACAACCTCACAAATTCAACTTAGTATTGATTATTGATCGAACATGATGGTGAGATACAGGGAGGTCGGTCCTATTTTTCAGAGCAACATCTAGTGTCTTTTAGCGGTATTACAAGGCTGTTAGAATGAATATGTGCCTCTGAGAACAGTAGTGCAGAGAGAGGGAAGCCAATAATCAGGTTACAGCCCAAAATTGTACTTTGGTGTCTCTAAATGAATCTGAATCTATCAATTAATGCTGAATTGAATGAAATTGTGACTAATCGATTCAGAACCTTATGAATCGGAATCGAATCGATTAAGGAAATTGACTGTGATACCCAGCCCTAGTGAATATATCGTACCTGGTAATGGGAACAAGAATCACGCAAATTCTCAACTACACACTCATTATCTTCTAACTCAGTTTTCTATTTACTATACGTGGCAGCTCCGAGGACAAGCTGGGATTTACACTTAGTTTAATGAGAAAAAAATAAAGTGCTGTGTAAAGTGTTACCGCGGTGTGTGTTTGTGTGTAAACTGCTAACGTAGCATTCACACAACAACAGCTAATGGCTCACTTTTTGACTTTCACCTCTTTAGTTTCTTTCTTACACCTTTTCCTTGTTTTTTTTCCCATCTTGCTAACATTTTTTTGTCTCTGTCAGGATGCTACCGTTTCTGTCCACTTCCTCACAGCTCTTTTTTTTTTTTTTTGTCCTCCACACATCTCCTCTCTCTCATCAGGAAACATAATAAAAAAGCTCAAATTGGTCTGAGGGCTATTGTGATTTGAAGTGTTTTGTTAAATGTAATTTATTGTTACAAACAAGTAACAGAACATAAAAACCCAATTGAAGTAAGACGTATACTTGGACATTAAAAAAAAAACAAATCAACAAACTACAAATAAAACTGATGATTGCTGCAAAATAATTGGCACATGAGGGAAATACAGCACCAGAGGAATGGTATTAGAGGTAAATGAATATGCAATGTAGGCAAAAATATGTCTGAGATCTCTTTTGACACCATATTTACACTGGTAGGAGATGATGATGGTGCAGGATTTTAATGTTTCGGTTGTAAAAATGTCATTTGGGGTTTTTCCACTTTTTTTTTTTGATATCCAGTATTATTATTATTATTTTCTCACACTGGTCAATAATTGTGGTTCCAGTGTCGAATCACCTGTAGAAAAAATAGAGCTACTACCAGTTATTGGGATATTTCATCCCAGACATTAATGAATGTTTTGTCAGTGAATGTATCTCTAACTCTGGAGGCTCATTTAATCGACCAATCAACAGTTAGAGAGACTTGTGCCTAGAGCAAGGGGGCAATGATCTCACCATGAAAATCAGGCCAATGTGGAAGTATCTTAAAGTTATTAAGACTCCAAAACACCTTGGCTTCCATCAACTTGAAATGAACTTTTAGCTCAAAATACTTTTTTTCTTTGTTCCAATATTCACTATAGTCTCATTTGTTTGAAAATGATGTTTCATGAACACTCTTTCACAATCTGATCCTGATGATTCCTGGTATTATTATCTTGGAATATCACAGTGTCATCAGCGAAGAAAATGTCCACTGGTGTTCCTTTTGTTCGCTATGTATATTCAGGTTCAGCTGACGTCATTTTATGGACACATAATGTTGTGAACCTCAACATGAATAACTGAACCAACCCTTCCTTTTCGAATATTTTGTCTTTTCTTTTTTAAATAGATTTTTCCTGTTGTATTGAGTTTACATGTTGATATTCGAAATGGGAAAAAGGTATGTGGACACATTGAAGTCAGGTGTTTCTTTACTAACAGGGGTCTGGGATACAAAACAATAATGACTAATGTCAGAATATAGTTTTATATTATGGGATAAATATCATTCCATTGGTTAGTTTTGTTTAAGTTGTTTTCTTAATTGTCAGTGTCTTTTAACATTGTTTTTTGTTTGTTTTTTTTTTCTATCCATGACTATGATTTTTAAGTGTTCTTCCTCTAAATTTCTATAATATTTTTCATGCTCTGACTGTAAATAATGATTTAACAAATTAAAAATAACCATCTACTAGGGCTGCTCGATTATAGAAAAAAAAAAAAATCACGATTATTTTAGCAATTATTGAAATCACGATTATTAAAAACGATTATTTGTTAACCTTAAAGTTGTTTATTTTTTTCTTGCAAAACAATGTGAAATATACTCTTTAAACATAAATAAAGCTTCTAACCACTAAAACAAAGTATGTTCACTTTTGTACGAAACAAAAAAATCTTTGAATGCAAATAAGTGTACTGTAAATTCAAGTATGTTTCCTTTTGTAAATAAATAGTGCACTGTAATTAAACTGCTATAGACTTGCCATAGAACTGGAGCAATTAAAAAAAAAAAAAAAAAAAAGCTCACGTAAAGTGCAAATTATAAATTCAAGTATGTTCAATGTAGTATGAAACATAGTAAATTCAGTGGCGTGCCGTGAGGTTTCAGTTCAGGCCTTCTGTATACATCAGCCATCTAGAATACGTACGTTAGGGTTATACGGGTTAGGGTTACGTTAATACGGGAGTTGCAGCGTAAAGAGATTCGGAAACTGAAGATTGCATTGCGGACGAAGTTGTAGACGGAGTTGTTTTTATGTGTTTTAGTTTTTCATGAGATTATGATAAAGGTGGCGGTGGTTAAACTTTAGATGGTTACAAAGGTTTGTTGTGTTACCGGTTGGTGCGGACACAACTACGAAACATTTTTTGCACGTGATGTGTTTTTGCACTTTGTCTTCTTCATCAAACCCAAAGTGATTCCATACAATTGAATTTGACTTGCCTTTTTTGTTTACCAAGCACTTCTGCTGTGATTCTCCTGCCATTTTTCCAGACCGCTAGGTACAACTTTCCTCTTGGGGTGGACCTACCGGCTAGCTGGCAGCAGTAGCTTAGAGGGGGTGGGGCAGAGCAGCTCATGGTAGCTTGCGTGCGCGTGAATTAAAACGACTCAAAATTAATAATCGTTTTTTCTCAATTACATAATTTTTGTAATCGTTACGTGTAATAATCAAAATCGTAATTGAATTTCGATTAATTGCACAGCCCTACCATCTACTTTCTTCACATCTCACTGAGGAAGAAAAATCTAACATTAAACTTCAATGAAATACTAATGTTTCTTAACTATATTGACAAAAATATTGGGACACATCATATTTCCTTAAAGTTTAATGGTAGATTTTTCTTCTTCAGTGAGCTGTGAAGAAAGTAGATGGTTAGTTGTGGAAGAAAATTATTATTTGCAGGAAAAATATTATAGAAATTTAGAAGAAGAACATTTAAAATCATAGTCAAGGATTAAAAAAACCAAAACCAATGTTGAGAGAAATTAAGTCAAAGATAACAATTTAAACCAAACTAACCAATGCAATGAAATTTAGCCCATAATATAAAACTATATTCTGAGATTAGTCATTATTGTTTTGTATCCCAGACCCCTGCTAGAAAAGAAACGCCTGAATTCAATGTGTCCCATTACTTTTGTCCGTATAATGTACTTTGCGTCGTAGCTGTTCGTCAGTGCCTCAGACATGGTCAGGTATCTGTATGTGTTCCACCTCACCCTTCATAAAACGCTTTGTTTGTGCGGCGCCTCTCTGCAGGCCACTAGGGAGGTTTAGTCTTGATTACAGGCGGCTCTTCCCGCTGCCTCTGGGACGTATCAGAGCCGAGGGCGAGCGACGAACGAAAGACGAATAAGAGAGGCGGGGAGTCGGCGGGGGTAAAGGGAGGAGGAAAGCATCAGGGCTTACCTGTACCCCCGATCCAATATGAAAACACACAGTCAGTCAGGATCTCATCGTGGACCCAGTAAATCCAACTTAATTGACTGCAAATCTGGGTACAGCACTGCTCAGCATTGTGTACCAGTTTATCATCCACAGAACTCTCCCACGTCTCCCACCACCACTAAATACTTAATGGTTGTGGTTCCCATTCTGTATTATCCTGCTTTGTGCTTCTTCTCTCCTTATTGTTACCTTTTTTCTACCTTGGCATATAACACAAGATGTAAGCAAAAACTCTAAAAGTACGAATAAAACCAGGCACTGAGCTAGAGCAAAACCTGTGCACGTTGCTGTCTTGTTCTAAATGTGAATTAAGTGCAATAAATCGTGCAATAATCCTTTGCAGTTCGTGTTCTTGCGATATTAATCAATTTTTATCCAGACAAATTCACTGTTTTGTATAGACCTGAATTCATAGATATACATACTGTTACTATTGCTAATATTGTTTCTGTTCATATTTTTTTGTCTATTTTTTTCTACTTTTAGGTCAGTTCTTATTTTACTTTTTGTAAAATTTTATGTTCTAATAAAAGTTGCACTGATCCGATATTAGGATCGGATATCGGCCCTGATATTAACATTTTAGCCAGACTGGGGATCGTTAAAAGCAACTGATCCATAAGACCGATCCTTCCCCTTTATATTTTTGCAACCCAGGCTACACGCGGAATGTAATTCTAAAAGTAATGCGACAGACTTGTATGTGGAGGACGTGGTGGGTTATAGCTCTGTAGATAGAGCTTTGAGAAAGCGCCCCCCCACTTTATCACTGACTACCTGCCGTCCCTGAAAACAAATTTGCGACATGAGGGGGGTGTAGTATGTGCCAAGTAATTTATATTATTGTGATGTACTACAATAGTTGCTAATGCACTCGCAGGTGTTGCACGATGATGTCACTTACGACCCCCCACCCCCGCCCATGTGCTCACACCCCCAGGAGAGTATGTCCCCCAGGTTTAGAACTTCTGCTCTAATTCAACAGTGTTATCGGATCGGTATCAGGTATCGACTGATACGCAAGGTCCAAGCATTGTCTTATCTTGTTTTTAGCTATTCTATTCTATTCTATTCTATTCTATTCTATTCTATTCTATTCTATTCTGTTCTATTCTATTCTATTCTATTCTATTCTAATTTGCTCTGTTCTATTCTATTCTATTCTATTCTATTCTATTCTATTCTATTCTATTCTATTCTATTCTGTTCTGTTCTGTTCTATTCAGTTTTGTTTTATTCTATTCAATTTTGTTCTATTCAGCTCTATTTTATTCTTTTCAGTTCTATTCTATTCTATTCTATTCTATTCTGATTTGCTCTGTTCTATTCAGTTCTATTCTATTCACTTCTATTCTGTTCTATTCAGTTTTGTTCTATTCTATTCAGCTCTATTTTATTCTTTTCAGTTTTGTTCTATTCTGATTTGTTCTATTCAATTCTATTCTATTCTGATTTGTTCTGATCTATTGAGTTCTATTCTATTCAGTTCTATTCAGTTCTATTCAGTTTTGTTCTATTCTATTGAATTTTGTTCTATTCTATTCTATTCTATTCTATTCTATTCTATTCTATTCTATTCTATTCTATTCTATTCAGTATTGCTGTATTCTATTCTCTTCTGATTTTTTCTGTTCTATTCACTTCACTTCTATTCTATTTTATTCTATTCAGTTCTGTTCGATTCAGTTCTTTTCAGTATTATTCTATCCTGTTCACTTTAGTTCTATTCAGTTCTGTTCTATCATTCTATTTCTGTGCTCTTACATTTCTCTTTCAGTCTCCTCATGGATGTCTGGATAACAGTTATCTTTCTCTCTATAATACATGATATTTGACACAAACATTACCATCTTCGAACCTATTTTAGTGATGATAAATCAACAAAGAATGAGCATGAACGAGTTTAAAAGGTTTAGTTCTTGCAGGTTTTTGCCTTAATGTTGGTCTGCATGAGCTCCAGACACATGGGTGTGTGCGCTGGTCTTTGTGTAAATGAGTAGTGGTTGTGTTTTGATGGAGAGTGCTATTCATTAATATTCATGGGAAGAGGAAAACATCCACCGAACACTTGACTCTGCCCTCACAGGAAAGACTGGCATCGGCTCGTGTGGTTTTGTAGGAGGAAATGTGTGTGTGTGTGTGTGTCTGCTCCACACTTTTCAAGTTTTTCTTTTCTTGCCAAAGTGAAATCAAAAAGCCAACTGGAAATGTTCTGCGTAACAATTTCTGACTAAAAAGAGAATTAAAATATTGATGAAGATGATGTTTCACCTCAAAAACCTCACACCTTTTGTGGCACTTGAACATTTTTTACATCGTCGCTCCAAAGACGTTTGAACCACAGAATTTAAATGGGTATATTTAGGCGGAATGTGTTGTTTCATTTTCTAGGTCGACGTGCACCAAATATTCTGTTTTTTTGGCCTTCATTCCAAAACAGACCAAATTCTTCGCTGGCTGTTTACACGAGCGTTGACAAAGGTGGTAGATGTTGCATTAGGTGAACTCAGCCTCCCTCTTTCATTCCTTCAAATATCCTATTGAAAAGGTCCGGCTTTCAATATTTACTCCAAAAAAAAAACAAAAAACAGATCGTTATCCTCTGTCGTGAGGCTTAAAAGTAGGTGTGTTTATGTTTATGACCATGTTTGTATTTCTGTGGATGCTTCATTACTCTGCTCCACCATAAATGAAAGGTTCTTAATGCACAGTTTACAAGTGTAAAAAACCCTCACAAAACTAGAATAATATACACTAATTAGGGGTGTTAGAAAGTATCGGTTCTGCAATATATTGTGATATTTCATTTCACAATACTGTATTGATATTACAAAGTACCGTATCAATATTTTTAGGTATTTATTCAAATGCAGATATGGCAGAGGCTCATTTTTTGGTTTTCTTTATTGTTTATATCGTATTTATTATTATTTAACACTGTTTCATTAAATAATGTGTATTTGAAGCATCCTAAAAGCACTTTTTACTGTCTGAGAAGCAGATGTTAGTTCTTTTGGAAACTAGGAGAATTAGAAAAATGTTGTGACACAGTATTAGATCCTGTTCTGATCAAATAAAAATGTGTTTCGTATTTGTACATATTTCTGGTGTAATTCAAGTCTTCCAGGAAATAATAATAAAAGAAAAAAAGAAACAAAAAATTGCCTTTTAACAGTATCATGATATATCGTGATATATTGTATCGTGCTCCAAGTATTGTGATTTGTATCATATCACCAGATTCTTGCCAATACACAACCCTAATACTAATACACTAGTGTTATTCCAAATATATGCAGAATTTGACAGGTGTCATGGAAACAGCATCGTCTGTTTAGATCAGAGGTGTCAAACTCATTTTAGCTCCGCCCACCTTCAGCCTCCAGCGCAAAGAACACCATAAAACAACTTATAGAGTATTTGGAACAATAATTCCTATTCTATACTATGAACTATCAGTAATTGGTCGTTTTTTCCATCAGTTGCCACAGTACTGTGGTAGCAAAATGCACAAAAGAATGAACCGAAATATACTCCATATATGATCACAGTACTGTGGAAGCAAGAGGAGAATGAGTTTATGTAATAGTATCCATGACTGGCTCTAGTACAAATGCTAGCATTTGATTGGTCTGTGGCAATAGACAAACCCATATTTTATGCCACAGTACTGTCAGTAGACATTGCCAAAAAAAAACAAAACATAAGTCAGAGTAAAATATAAAGAAAAATGAGAAATTTGGTATTTATATAAATATTTATATAAATGGAGAATTAGAATTAGACATTCTTAAAATTTTAAATTTAAATGGCATTTACATATTTACATTGTGGTTGTACATAGAGCTGCACAATATGTCGTTTGAGCATCATCATCGTAATGTACGTCTGCACAATAGTCACATCGCAGGTCCTGCAATGTAGGAGGCAAATGAACTCAACATGTTCTCATCTAAGTTCATCCTGGGTACCTGACACACACTGCACACAGTGATCCACCTATCACAATCATTCTTAATCAGTTTGCTGAAACAGACCACGCCCCTGCACATGGAGTGAATCACTGGTAACAACATTGAAAAATGAGCAACGAACAAGAGAAAATCACCGAAAATGAATACTTGGTGCCAAAAAGAAAAGCAGCGTCAGTTATCTGGAATTATTTCGGCTACAAGAAGGATGAAAGTGAAACGTGTTCTGGGTCGACAGTGTCTTTTACCTGTTGCCACAACGAGAGGAAACACAACTAATGAGTTTGACCATTTACGTCGGCACCACACAGCTGTTACATCCTCCTGAGTATTTGTTCATATCGCAATATATATCGCAGGGTTAAAAAAAATCGCAATGTCAGTTTTTTTCCAGTATCATACAGCCCTAGTTGTACATGTACATGGTGTGATATGGGGGTGGGGGGGGTGGGGGTTAGGGCTGCTCGATTATAGAAAAAAAAAAAATCACGATTATTTTAGCAATAATTGAAATCACGATTATTAAAAACGATTATTTGTTAACCTTAAAGTTGTTTATTATTTTCTTGCAAAACAATGTAAAATATACTCTTTAAACATAAATAAAACTTTTAACCACTAAAGCAAAGTATGTTCACTTTTGTACAAAACAAAATCTTTGAATGCAAATAAGTGTACTGTAAATTCAAGTATGTTTCCGTTTGTAAATAAATAGTGCACTGTAATTAAACTGCTATAGACCTGCCATAGAACTGTAGCAATTAAAAAAAAAAAAAGCTCACGTAAAGTGCAAATTATAAAGTCACATATGTTCAATGTAGTATGAAACATAGTAAATTCAGTGGCGTGCCGTGAGGTTTCAGTTCAGGCCTTCTGTATACATCAGCCATCTAGAATATGCACGTCAGGGTTATACAGGTTAGGGTTAGGTTAATACGGGAGTTGCAGCGTAAAGAGATTTGGAGACTGAAGATTGCATTGCGGACGAAGTTGTAGATGGAGTTGTTTTTGTGTTTTAGTTTTTCATAAGATTATCATAAAGGTGGTGGTGGTTAAACTTTAGATGGTTAAGAAGGTTTGTTGTGTTAGCGGTCGGTGTGGACACAACTACGAAACACTTTTTGCACGTGATGTGTTTTTGCTCTTCGTCTTCTTCATCAAACCCAAAGTGATTCCATACAATTGAATTTGACTTGCCTTTTTTGTTTACCAAGCACTTCTGCTGTGATTCTCCTGCCATTTTTCCAGACCGCTAGGTACAACTTTCCTCTTGGGGTGGACCTGCCGGCTAGCAGGCAGCTGTAGCTTAGAGGGGGGTGGGGCAGAGCAGCTCATGGTAGCTTGCGTGCGTGTGAATTAAAACAACTCAAAATTAATAATCGTTTTTTCTCGATTACATAATTTTTGTAATCGTTGTGTGTAATAATCAAAATCGTAATTGAATTTCGATTAATTGCACAGCCCTAGTGGGGGTTACTGTGAACCTGAACTGAAATGAGTTTGACACCCCTGCACTAGACCTGTGTTTATCAACGGGGGCGTTGGGACACCGTCGGGGGGCGTTTGGAACAAGAAAGCTGAGAGGGGGGCGCTGAGACCGAAATGGGGGGCGTTAGTCTGTATAACTATCAATATCAAGCAGCATGTGATGTCACTGGTGAAGTTCCGTCCCCCCTGCTCCTCTTCAATAACGTACATTGCACCTCCCCTAATCTTTGGTGGTAACGTCTGTCGTGTTATGCACCGTACATAAGCTCTGTCCCCCACCATGCTCAACAACTTGTCACAGAGTGCTACAACCCCCCCGCCACCCTGAGTCCCAGTTTTTTTTAGGAAGGGGGTGGCAGGAGGCTCACGATGACAAAAAGGGGCGTTTGTTCAAAAAAGGTTGAGAAACACTGCTCTAGACCTACACATGTGACACATACAGTCATGGAAAAAAGGAATAGGCCATCAAAAGTCACCAAAAACAATGGTTATGCAATCAAGTATTAACTCCTGTGTGTGTCATGTGACTAAAACAGACAGAAAAGAAAACGTGGAATGTTTCAAAGCACTGTTTTTGTCAGTACAGTGTTAAAGATATTGATGGAAGAACTGAAGTGATTTTGGTTATTATCAAGAAAAACATGGAAAATGGATAGATATCAGCTCTGAAATTAAACTACCATGAGCTAATAATTTTGTTGTTATCATTATGTTTGTCAAAACAAATGGACCTTTAGTTGGACCAGACATTAAAATGAACAAGAAATTGAATTAAACACGGGGTGGTCTAATCATTTTTCCATGACTGTATCTCTGCCACCAGTGGAAAACTATCTTCATTCCCATTATAAACCTGTTTCTAGGATTTTTGTCCTTGGACTTTGGGAAAACCCAGGACATTGTGTGCATCAAGGTCATAATAGTTCTGGATTTTTCATTATAGTTTAGTTTTATTTGGTTTTGACTTTTTTTTCCTCTTATTCAGGTAGTTTTAATTCATTTTTAGAGCAGGTTTGCTAGTTTTTATTAGTTTTCATTTTTTTCTAAACGCTTAGTTTTAGGTTAGTTTTAGTATTAGTTTTAGTTTTGTCGTATCTTTTATCTTCGCCTTCGTATTCAAATAAATCCCAGACCGGACTCTGCTGCTTTCTCCCAACTTCAGTCTGTATGTTTCCAGGTAGAGTGGGGACCAGAAGACGACTGGAAACCACAAGTGACGACAAGTGACGGATCGCAAAGTGTCGTATGGTGCCACTCGCTAAAATTGCTTGAGGGAAATAAATCGATTTCATATCAATCCAACATTGACGAAGACGAAAACAAAGGGAGTTTTAGCTATAATTTTTATATGTTTTAGTTATTTTTGTAAGCACGCAATACAGTTTCAGTTAGTTATCGTTTTTTTCTTTTACTTATAGTTTTTATTTATTTCAGTTAACGAAAATGTTTTTCCAGTTCTAGTTTTCGTCATTTCGTTAGTTTTCATTAACGATAACCTTGGTGTGCATGCAGGTTGTGTTTTATGCGGTGAACCTACAGTAGTAGGGCTCCAATACTCAGTGTGTGTACTCGTACTCGTAAAAGATATCCGATACAAATGCACTGATACCACTTACGGCCGTGTGACATTCCCAGTTCAGTGCAGCAGATACGCGGTGGTGGAATAATGTGTGTGGAGTGTGAAGAGTGTGGAGATTTTTCAAAATAAATGACAGTGATAAAAGTAACGCTGACTGCAAGTAACGTTACAGACACAGATACAGACGCGGCGTTCTGTCCGTCCTCTGCGTACATTCCATCTGTTTTCCAGGTGCTGGCAGATACGTACCCAGAATGAGAATACCAGCGGGAGTACGGAGCGGTGCGGACCGCCGCCAGCGGAAGTGAAAACCAAACTTATCTCTCATTTCTCTTCCTGCTGAAGCTAAACTTTTAAACCTTACCAGTGAAAACGCTGCAATATTAGTATCACATTAGTGTTACCTCTGTCATCTCCATGTTTGTTATTACTGACTTTCTTCTTCTTCTTCTTCTCATTAAACTTTCCTCTTCTTCGTGGTATTTGTCCAGTATGGTTAATTCAGAGCGGCGCCCCCTGGTGGATTAATTGACAAACGCTCATTCCAACACATTAAATGTCAGTAGCAGCACTTTGTTCCAGTCAGACTAATGACAACGACAATAAAGCACATTTACAAAAGGAACTAAGAACTGGAATGGGATTATTAAGTACTCGAATCGGTACTCAAATGTAAGTACTTGTACTCAGTCTGGAAAAAAGTGGTATCGGTGCATCCCTGTACTGTAGTTACACAACTGTTGTTTAATCACAAACCAGCCGGGTTGGTTCACAGTGGTTCCCTGAGCCCAGACAGACCCATTCTGGACTGACGCCATGACAACAGCGTCAAGGTAAAAGGACGAGTAGGACGTTGTGTTTTTCTACTCCTCTTTTCTCATTTTCACACTTTTCTTAAGCTGATGTTTCTTCTTCTCAGCTGTCACCTTTCTTTCCGTCAGCTCTGAGTGTGCATGTGTATGTGTGTGCATGTGTGTGTGTGTGTGCGTGCGTGCGTGCGTGTGTGTGTAGGACATATAGAGGGGAGCTGGTCCACACCTGCACAGTGTGACGCGTCCACGGGGAAGGACGGCAGATCGGTGGTGCACAGCTGTACACACACAGGTGCTCCAACAGGAAGGAAGGAGCCCATTAGAAGTGTGAAGATAAAGACAAGCAGATTCAGAAGCAAAAGCACGTTTATGCAGACCGCAGACATTTTAAGGAAGTGTGTGTGTGTGTGTGTGTGTGTGTGTGCATTCATTAGTGATGCAGGCGGTGTGGGTCAGCTGTCAGTGAGTTCTGACACCCCACTGTCAAGGACCACTGATGGAAAAGCTGACACACAAACACACACACACACACATATACACACACACACACACACACATATACACACACATATCGCTGAACGCTGTAGTACAAGCATGTGGAGAGATCAGATGGAGATGGACAAAAGTATGTAGACACACTGAATCCAGGTGTTTCTTTTCTAACAGGGGTCTGGGATATAAAACAATAATGACTAATGTCAGAATTAGGGATGGAACGATTACTGGTATAACGATACACTGCGGTAAAATTCCCGATGGTTAGTATTACCGTTTAAATTCTAATTATCATGATAACTGTGTTTGATTACCGCATTTTGAAAGAGAGAGAGAGACTATCTATGTATGTATCTATGAAAAAGAAACTAAAACAACTCAAACTTAATATGGACAATGGTCAAACAATGGCCATAAGGTGCCATCTTTAATGCACATGTGTATGTTTGATGTTTAAATGCTCATATTTGAATGTTTCTGCCAACAGAAAGTACATTGTGCCTATTATTTTATTTATTTATTTTTATTTATTTTTATTTATTTATTTTTTTCAAAATACAACTTGTTTATATTATTTCAGGTTGTGTATAAGTACTTTTTGAACATTTTGAGTACATTTCAACAATACCGCGATAATAATGATAACTGTGATAATTTTGGTCACAATAACCATGATATGCGATTTTCATGTCGTTACATCCCTAATAGAGATCAAGGTTATTATCGTTAACGAAAACTAACGAAATGACGAAAACTAGAATTGTAAAAACATTTTCGTTAACTGAAATAAATAACTATGATTAAAAGAAAAAAATGATAACTGAAACTGTATTGTGTGTTTACAAAACTAACTAAAAAAAACATAAAATTTATGGATAAAATTCCCTTCGTTTTCGTCGTTGTCAGCGTCGGATTGATACGAAATCGATTTATTTCGCTCGAGCAATTTTTAGCTAGCAGCACCATATGACACTTCATGGTCCATCAGTTCTCGTCACTTGTGGTTTAGAGTCTGTATGTAGAGTTTGTGTTTATGTGTGTATGTATGTATATGTATGTGTATGTGTATATATGTATGTATGTATGTATGTAACTAAATAAAACTAAACTATAATGAAAAATCCAGAACTACATTGTAAAAAAAAAACCTGTAAAAAAACGGTATTATTCCAGCAGCAGGAGTGCCGAAAAAATACTGTAAAATAACGAACAATAACCATCTCATAAAAATACGGTAATTTTCCATAATTAAAATACAGTTTTTTGCACAAACTTTACATGAGATTTTGCTTTTTTTTTTTTTTTTTTTTTAGTTTTTAATGTTTAATAAAGAATATTTACATGTATTAAAACAATCAAATTACCTATAAATATATATACAAATAATTTTCAATGAGACTAAGTTGTACAATCCACTGATAGAAACTGTATTTGGACAGTTTATCAGTGCTTATACATGTTATGCATTCACAAAAATACATTTATTCAACATTTTTGTTGTGAAACCTCCTGTAATTACACAAGATATTTGTCAGTTAACAAACAAGTCTTGTTAAACTTACAAAACAAAATACTTCTTTTACAGTTAATTGTCAGTAATTTTATCTCGTTTTATAATTTTTTATTTTTTACAGTATTAAACTTTAAATTAACAGTTTAATCTCATAAATAGAAAAGAAATATTTGTGAAATTAGGATACATTTGCAAATGTATTTTAACTGTATTTTTCTGTGAAAATTTTTTTAAAAAAATGGAAATTTTATGGTTATTCACAGTTACAGTTTTTTCATGTTATTTTACATTTGACATGTAAAATCACAGTCTATTTTTGTCATTTCATTGATATTTTCCTGTATCTTAAAAATACAGGAAAAATCTGTAAAATAAACAGTGAAAATTCTGTTAAATTACAGATTTTTTTTACAGTGTATTATAACATTGATAGAGATGCACACTGGATAAATCCAGAGGTTTTGGAGTGAACTGTGTGGTGTGAGTAGAACAGACCTTCACCTTTAGCGGCTGTAACTTCACTCTGTGCACGTGTTTGTGTCAGTGGGAGAACTGCATAGTAGTGGTATTACTGTGGTGGATAATATAAGAAAGTCCAAATAAGGCGGCGTTAACCCCTGCCTCCCCTGCCCTCCGTCTGCCACCTCATCAGTACCTGCCTGCCCTTCATTTGCCCTAATCAGCCCAGCCCTGCCCTCCAGCTGCAGTTGTGTTTTACTCAGTCCTTCTTCTTTGTGCCTGGCTGATTCGAAGTCCACCACTTCTGCTTCTCTTGCAACCTGTTTATCTTCGCTGACTGTGACTGACCTTGTTTCTCAAGAAACCGTTTTTTTTGGGGTTTTTTTTACGCTGCTGTGCTGTTGTGGTCCGGGGTCTCCCAAACATGACCACATTCATCAAACGCTGATGGATCTGTTCTTTTTCTGACAGTATGTTGACCACGCTTGCTCTCTTTCGGGATGTGTTTATGTACTTTATATGCTGTAATTCTTAGATAACTGTGGGTTAAATGTTACCACACTGGTGGGTTAGTTTTGTAAACAAGTATCTTACATTTGCATTAGCGCAGAGGTGTCAAACTCATTTTAATTCAGGGGCCATGTACGGTCCAGTTTGATCTCCAGTAAAATAAGAACATAATAGGCTATAAACAACAGTCCAAAATGACACTTCTCTCTTTGTTTTAGTGTGAAAAAATAAAATTACTAGAGCCCAACTGATTAATCCCCCCGCCCCCCATTCCCCATCTATGCGCTTCCTGTGTACCTCACAATTTCATTCTGCAGGTACGCCTGGGTATTAATACTGTACATTAGCCGATTAATCAGGCCGATTATAGTGTTTCACCAATTAATCAACATCGGCCAATATGTAGCCGATATAGCCGATATATTAACTTTTTTTTGCTGCGCGGAGATTGTGTCGCTCGCTGCTCTTGTGTGTGTGTGTGTGTGTGTGTGTGTGTGCGCAACACGGAGAGTCAGACGAACAGTAAAAACAGTTAGTTTCACTTTCACTCCTGCTCGGACAATGATGCTATCACCCCACACACACAGTCACATAATCACTGAGCTACTGCTAATCCCCCCCCTTAGCCTTTCCCCTCTGACTCATTTAGAATGTGGACCCCCCTACCCCTTCACAGCCAAGGGGTGAATTGGGATTGGGCCTTAGGGTACGTTTACATGGCAACACTCCGCAAAGATTTCTCCTTTGCGTTATAAAATCATTCCGCGTTAAGACGAAGCCGCTATGATAACGATCTGCGTTAACATGAGTCCGCGAGAACGGCTGAATACGCTGTAGTGGCCATGCCAGACCAGTAGCTGGCGATGTAGAGCTATAGTGAAACAGTGGCGGTAAAACACGCGCCTGCGCACAAACGATTTCCGGTTTAGACAGCCTTTAAATGAGGAGAAGAAGAAGAAGACGACGAGGCGGACAACACTATTTACAAACAACAATGGCGAGTGGTCGTACAAAGACGCAGGACTTCTTTGTCTGGACAGACGAGCTGAGCACAGTTAGCAGCACGTATGTTGTTCTGAAACCGGCCATTGTTGTTGTGGTTGTTCCTTCTTTTTCTGCAGCTTCATTGTGTCATAGAGGCTGGCAAACCAGCTTGGAGGCGCATTACCACCACCAACTGGCCCGGAGTGGCTTAACTGGCGGTTCTTGGCTGCGCGCGCATGCGGTGACGTCATATTTTACCCCGGAACGCTCCGATTCGCGTTAACACCGAGCTGAAATGCGGAGCGTATCGATAACATTCCACCCTGGACCCTGGTATCAAAAGTTTCCGGATTCAGGCACTCTAGGCACTGTTTCCATGTTAACAGAAGGCTAATCCGCGATGAAATCTTCCCGGAGTCGACTGAATCCTACGCCGTGTAAATGGCCCCTTAATCTCCTGCTTCCATAATGCTGCCATCTACCCCAAGTACCCAAACTATAGTGAACCCTTTAATCCACAGGTGTCAAACATGTGGCCCGGGGGCCAAATCCAGCCCACCAAAGGGTCCAGTTTGGCCCTTGGGATAAATTTGTGAAATGCAAAAATTACACTAAGACATTAACAATCATTTTCATTCAGGTTCCACATTCGGACTCAGGTAGGTCATAATAACGTATAAACACTCACAACTCCAAATTTTTCTTTTTCTAAATGTAAATATTTTCATGTATTTACACTAAAACAAAGTATAATATTGCAAAAATATCTGAATAACCTGAACAAATATGAACAACCTGAAATGTCTTACGAGAAGTAAGTGCAAATTTAATAATATTCCACCTGTTACCAAATGTTTTGTGTATCTGTAGATCCACTGTGATCTGTAAATTATAATGTACATGTGGAAATGACAAACTGAAGCATATCATTAAAATTACACTTTTTTTTTCCAGTTTGTTCATATTATTCACATTGTTTGAAAGGATAGTTTGTAAATGCAAACATTTTTATAATGTAATTTTACTTTTTTTGCTCTAAAACAGAGAGAAAAGTTTAGAGTTGACATTATTTATATATTATT
Organism: Sphaeramia orbicularis; assembly: GCF_902148855.1. Taxonomy (NCBI): domain Eukaryota; kingdom Metazoa; phylum Chordata; class Actinopteri; order Kurtiformes; family Apogonidae; genus Sphaeramia; species Sphaeramia orbicularis. The sequence continues at coordinate 6,498,924 of NC_043962.1, read as the reverse complement.
ATATGATAATTTCACTTGTTTGGCCCACTTCAGATCAAATTTAGCTGAATGTGGTCCCTGAACTAAAATGAGTTTGACAGCCCTGCTTTAATCTGTTTGTGCAAAAGGGCAAAGGCCTGATCTCTGATGTTTGCAGCGTTAATTAGGTTGTGACTTCAAACCCAAATTGGTGCCATCATCACAAGTTTCACACAGTCTTGGCTAAAAATATGATTGGTTTCCTGAAGGTGGGCTTTGTTGCATCACGTATCAGAATGACTGGGCTGGGTGGACTAAAAATAAATCAAATATGTCTTCACAAATAATTTATATTTATAGGTGAGAAGTTGACAAAGGAGAAGGAGCTGGAGTAGATGAGGACTCAGTGGGTGAAGCTGGCATGGATGTTCTTCCTGCTGCCAAATCACACATTCCTGTCCTCCGCCACCATCCTCGGTTCAGTTTAATCCATCCCTCCCTCCCTCGTTTCTTCACGTCACCTGGGTCACGTCATCGCCCCTGAAAACTCCTTCATCTTCTTCGCTGTTCTTCTTTTAGAACACCACAGCTTCCTCATACTTCTGTGTTCCGTCTTGGCTTTTACTTCCGGAGTCTTTCACATTCTTTATTTCTGTTCCTTTCCTTCATGTCCTCGTGTCACGCTGTTAAACTAATATTTTACATCTTCACTGTTTCCTGCTGCGGATGTGTCCGTCCATGTAACCCCGGGGGTGTCGAACTCACTTTAGTTCAGCTTCCACATTCAGCCCAATTTAATCTGAAGTGGGCTGGATCAATAAAATAATAGCGTAATAGACTGTAATTAATGACAACTCCAAAATTTTCTCCTTGTTTTCGTGCGAAAAAACATTAAATTATCAAAATATGAAAACAAACTATCCTTTCACAAAAAAAACCATGTGAATAACCTGAAAAAAAAACTGACCAGTCTTAGGAAAAACAATTGCAATTTTAGCAAAATTATGCTTCAACGTATCATTTATACATGTGCATTATACACAATGTTACACAAACATTTGGTAACAGGCACAATATTGTTAAGTTGCACTTTTTCCCACCCCTTTTCAAGCATGTAAATGTTATGATTGTTGATATTTGTATTATTATGCATGTTTTGCTTGTTCGCGTATATGTTAAATTTCATTGCATGTTCGGAATAAATCACTAAATCAAAAAAAAAAAAAAAAAAATCAGTCAACCCTATAAGAGCCAAAGTTGCAATATTGCAACAACCAACATAACTGTATGAAACGGACCACAGCTCCAGATAGTTACCAAACCTTGTTACCACCTCCCACTAATAGGTGGCAGACATGTGCCCTTTCAATCCTAATATTACTTTAGGGCATGTTTTTATTCAAGGTGAAGAAGAAAATCCAGTTTAAAGGAGTGGTCCTGAGCTGGTTTAGCAAGTGAGTAAAGTTGATTTAGTTTTAGCTTGAATAGATAAGGAGAAATTTGGCTTAAAAGATACTAAAACTTTCTGCATTTTACTTTTTACTAATGTTTAAGTTCATTTATTTTAAGGATAAGATGGAAAACAAAAACACAAGGAAAACTTCCATGTAAATATGTTCAAAGTTAAATTTTACCAAAAGTTAGACAGTCCAATGTGGCTGCCACATTGTGATGTCACAATATGCAAATTAGATGAGTATATTTACTCCCATCATAAACTTTGGGTCATACCCAATATTTCTCACATTTTCAGTATGATTTTATCTCTAAACACTTCCAAGATGCAGCTTTTTGAAATCTGGACACCAAAATTTTATATTTTTGGAAAAAACACTTTGGTGCCTAAAAGGTTAAAAGTTTGGAGTTTGGAACTAAAATACTAAACTAAAATAATAACATTTTCTACAATGTTACATTTCAGCTTATTATTATTTTGTCAGTATTTGTCTCTGTATTTGTTCTTTGATTACCATTTAGTATTAACTTCATATCTGTTTACCCGTAGGATGTATGTTTGTCCCTTGGTTGTTTATTGTAAAGCGTCTTTGAGTACTTAGAAAAGCGCTATATAAAACAGATGTATTATTACTATTATTATTATTATTATTATTATTATTATTATTATTAACACAACTTACAGATCACAGTGGATCTGCAGATACACCAAACATTTAGTAACAGGTATAATACTGTTAAAATATCACTAAATTTTCTTAAGACATGTCAGGTTGTTCATATTTTATTGTTAAAGGATACTTTGTAAATGTAAATGTTTTCATAATGTAAGATTTTCTTCACATTAACCCTCCGGTATCCGGGTGCGCCTTTTAGGCACACTTTGCACTTCATTTTAAAAAACTTCATATTATTTTTCACAATTTAAATAAGGTTAGAATTCGAAAGTTGTTCATCTTTGTATGATCTTTAAAATTCTGGCCACCAACTAAAATTTGGACATTGTAAACAAAAGAAAATTACAAGACTAGCATCTGTCTCCCAAGTGTGCCTAAAACGCACTATTTCTTCCATTTGATATGTATGATTAGGGCTGACCTTGATTCACAAAAATAAAATCAAATTAGAGCAGAAAAATAAATCAATATATAATATTTAATAGTTTGATTTATAGGTGTGCATTTTACGCACACTTGGTGACAGATGCTAGTATTTTTGAACATTTGACCTAGCGCCAAAAATAATAATGCAAATTAACCGATGTTGGAGTTAATGATTGACATATGCCAGGATGCAAAAATCAGATAATATGTGATCCACTTTTTATGTAGTATATTGAAAGAAAATAATTTTTTCTTTGTTTTTTGTATCCAAAAAAATGGTTTGTTTACATTACAAACACAGCATTTAAAGGGTAAAAAAATGTGACAATTATTGAGTATTTGGTATTTTTATTTACAGCTCAAGTTGATGAAATAGAAAAAAGTGTAAAAGAATTAAAAACAAACTGTATGAAATTTTTTTTTGACATTATTCCACATATGTGCGAAAAAGGCACACTTGGTGCTTAGTAAGGGCCTTGCTGGATGGGATACCGGAGGGTTAAACCCAATAGAAAAATTGTAGTTATTGTTATTTACATTATTATCCTATGTACTTGAGCTCATATTGGTCTATATGTGGAACCTGAACTAAAACGAGCTCCACACCCTTGATTGTAAAAATTCTTTGTGTAATTTTTGCATTTCACACATTTATCCCATGGACCCGATTGGACCCTTTGGCAGGCCAGTTTGGGCCACGGGCCACATGTTTGACACCTCTGATGTAACCCATTCCATCTACCTGTTTAACATGTTGCAAGCAAGAAAAAAAAAAAACAAACATAAATCCTGTTGCACACAAACACACACAGGGTCAAAGTCCAGGGCTTAGACATGCATATGGAATCAGTCCTCAGGCGGTGGAGCGACAACTGTGTGTGTGTTTTTACCTGTGTGTGTGTGTGGTTACCTTTGTGTGTGTGTGTGTGTGTGTGTGTGTACGCAGTAGGTGTTTTTGTGTGACTGTGTAAGCCAGTGAAGCCAAGCAGAGCGTACGATGCAGGGAGGGGTGGGGGCTGAGATGCTGCCTGTGTGACCCTTGATAATTAGCTTCGTAGGTTTCTCTCCCCTGTTCTCTCCTCCAGGGGGATGGGGAGAGGCTGCAGCACAGACAATAATAACACAGGCGAATCAGGCATCATCATCTTTAATTGGAAAAACCTCGAGCGTTCACCTTTTATTTGTGCAGATAATTTGAAATGCTGAAACAGCAAACGCAAAAATGAACACGAAAACATTTTTTTGGGGTGTTGTGACAGCGTTGGGTAAAAGTTGGAGATTTAAAAGCAACTGAATGCCTACTAAAAAACCAGAAAAGTTACAGTTTAAAAGTTTAAGTGTGTTAATTTGATTACAGTATCTCTGCTCTTATTCAGATTTAACTACCGCTCACAGCAACACAGCAGCATTTACCCAGGTTCACATCGGTGGAAAAACCAGGGTCTTGCACTGTTTATTCTGCGTTCGTTGGCTCAGTTCCACCCTTCATTCAAACATCTCATCCCCACCGTTACCACCCAACAGGAATCAGCATAATGAGTAATAAATGCAAACAGAACTGGAATGTTTCCATTTTTGCATCTTGACTCAATACTGTAACAATACGCTCAACGTAAATGTACACGCCACTTTTAATTGGTGTGTTATCTGTACACATGATAAGCTTTCTGCCATCATCAACCTCCTGTCCAATCTGAATCGATGCGTCAAATACCACACACTGAGGGTTAGGGCTGGGGTTATGTGAACCGGAGATCTTGGCGTAAATTGACATGTGGTCAAATGGCATTGAATAATACGTGAAAGGTCAAAAATGCGTAGGTAGGGCTGAGTTTTGAAGTCCTCTACATGATAGTGTGATTTTTTTTTTTTTCTTGAAAAACCTGATGTATACAATTGGGTAGCAGTTATATATGTGGGGGTGTGGTCCATAAGTAACATAACTAACGCTGGCGTGAAACAAAAGTGACACTTTGCATACTATCAACGTCCAACTCCAGGGTTCTATTCATCTGTTATGCAGCAGATCTTACATGAAAATTTCATAACTTCTAACCTGTATCCACTGAACACATAAATGCTGGGCCCCATGAATTTGTCATGTTTGCTACCCCCCCCCACCTGCCCACCCACTACCACCACCACCTTTACTGCGCCCCAGTGCATGGGGACATTTGCGAATTCTGAGACTGCCGACAGTTGGGTTCAGGTGAGCGTTAGTGTCAGTAATGTAGGATATAGGAGGAAGAAAACTGACACAACCTGATGGTATTTACATTGATTGGTTGTCCCCCCCCAAGGATGAAATTTACTGAGCAGAAGTATGTATGTAAAAACCAGAGGGGGGGTTGGCACCCCCCCCCATCCCCCTCACCAAATTGCAGCCTGGTTGTAAGGTGTTCGTAATACAATTGATTGTTTGGTCCAAAAATAAGTGTCTGACATTTTCACTTTTGACACAGAACTAAAAATTTGCTTCTTAACTTCAGAGAAATAATAAGTTGACATTCTGTTATCAGTAGGGCCGGGTAAAAAAATCAATTTGATCGATTTTGGATCAATTTCTTTTTCATTTTGTGTAATCGATTAATGGTGGATGAGATCGATGTTTCGGAGCAGGACCGCGAGTAAATGACCCGGAAACTGCAGACGCGGAAGCATGGCCAGCTCTGTCTTGCGAGCCCCTCAGAGACAGAGGCTTGGTCATGCTCACGACAGTTCTGGCGCAGGAGGAACGCAGAGGAAGGGTGGGGAAAACCCCTCTGTGGGAGGTCCTCCCAGCCTCAAACTCGAACCCACAGTGTGGAGGAACTGGCCGGTGGAGGCAGGTCGCAGAAGCCAGTCGTTCTAGAAATATTAACTTGGATCACCTGTGGCTGCGGGCGGAGTTAGAGAATAGTAAAGTGGAAATCACAAAGCTCCGCCCACCCTCCCCCTCCAGTCAGTTTCTTGTACCACGGGCCCAACATGATTCTGTTTCAGGGGGGCCAGACTGGTGTCAATGCCCCAGGGTGACAGTAATGTGCCTTAAGGCTGGAAGCAGCAGGTATAAAACAGAATAAAGATGATGAAGAAGTCCGATCTGAGCCACTGGAGAAACATGGACATGTTTGTGTCCTGTTCATTATTTTAGAGCAGATTCATCTGTTTACTGATGAAATGTCAGATTTATTTCCTTTCTAACATCAATATTAATTCTGTGTTGCATGGCTGCGGTAGTCAAATAATCAAATTACAGCTCAAAATTGTACTTTGGTATCACTAAATGAATCAATCAATTAATACTGAATCAAATCGAATCAAATTGAATCGCAATTAATCGATTCAGAAGCTTATGAATCGAAATCGAATCGATTAAGGAAACTGGCCATGATACCCAGCCCTAGTTATCAACAGTTATCAATACTGAATATATTTATATAATGATAACCTATTTGACTGTGCTGTCCAGTTTGTGCTTAATCTGGATCTGGGTAGTGGTTTAAATTCTCAGAACTACAACTGAACCTCTGAATCCCTCTTAAGAAGTCAGAAGAGGCCGTCTGATGAAAATCACGACAGGTCTGAAGAGTCAGGTTAAGGCTGCATTCACTGACATGCACAAATATGCAAGGTCAGTAAACATCAAGGCGTTTCAGGTAGTATTTAGCAATTAAAAAAAATATATACTGTAATTATGCTATAGATTGTGCATGGGCATCTGACCCATCATATTAAAATCCACCATCTGGTTATAAAACTCTTTCAAAATGTGATTCAGCTGCAAAAAGGTTTATTTGCAGACACTGTTGCCTAAGGCTTTCGTTTTAGCTTTCATCTCCAGCATCCAGATCAATAGTTGATACTTTAAATTTAGTGGATTTGATCTGTTTCGGAGACCTAATCTAATCAAGTTGCACATTCCTGCCTTGCAAGAAACTTTTGACTTTTTGAAAGTGTGCTTGGTGAAATAACCCGCCTCCTGATCTGCTCCGAGTGTCAGAAAATGACTCATGTTAGCATGTTAGCATGGCTCAGGTCAGCTAATTCTATCTCTGTTCAGTTCAAGGTTAAAGGGTTTAGCAGCAAAGTTAATGTCAGCCTATTATACAAAAAAACATGTCTTCCTCTTGCATTATTTTGCACATATCTTATCTGAAGACACGTTGAAGAGAAGAGGAAAAAAAAGTACTCATTTACACATGCCTGACACATACTGACAAATACACACAAGCGAGCAAGGACACCAAAAAGCAGACGCATTCACACACCCTTCGACTTTGCACACCACGCCTCCCTGTCAGGTCAACCTTTACCGATTCCGAAGAGCAGCGGAGACGGAGGGAGAAAGTGCGAAATGGTGTGAAATGCAGCTTCTCCAAATGAAGTTGAGGTCATCCATTTTAGGCAGAGGCGGCGGGGCGGGGTGGGGGTACGTAAATTGTGAATGCAGCATGTTTTTAAAGAGATAAATCTGCATAATTACTGGCAGATGATTGGCAGGAGAGGGCGTGGAGGGAAAGAAGAACAGGGAGTGAGAGGGAGGGGAAGATGAAGGAAGTGGGAGTCGGAGAAGTGAAGATTTTGTAAACACGTCAATATTTCATTGGTAGCCGTAGTTAATTTGTGGGACTCCAGTGTTTGTACTTTGAGGACACACTCACAGGGTGCACAACATCACTGTGACGCACAATGTCCATCACAATCCAAAAGCAGGGCATTAGTTTTTTCTGGTAATCCATACTTCATGAATTGACACTTTGGTGGAAGTTTTTTGGGTTATTTTCCTATGAGCCGGGTGTCTAAGGTTATTTATAGTTCCCCTAAAACAGTGTTTTTCAACCTTGGGGTCACCTGGAATTTCTAGTAATTGATAAAAAATGAAAAAACTAAAACTTACTTATAAAAATTTACATTATATAGCCTAAATTTAATGTAAAATGAACATTTATTTGCAACATATTATAGGAAACTGTTACATGATCAAAAACAAATTAATTTTAGCAAAAAAAATTCTCCCTTCTGAATGTCTGGGGTCACCAGAAATTTGTGATGTTAAAATGGGGTCACGAGCCAAAAAAAGGTCTGGAACCACTGGTTTAACCCCTGCATTCAAATGTGTACGCTGCTTTAGGATGTTTGTGGCACAAGATTTTATCAGTTTGATAAGGAACAGACTGTGCCAACCAACTTAAAAAGGGGATTGGGAGCAGTTAATGCAGTGTTTTTCAACCTTGGGGTCGGGACTCCATGTGGGGTCACCTGGAATTCAAATGGAATCACCTGAAATTTCTAATAATTGATTAAAAAAAATATTAAAAATTGAAACTTACTGATAAAAATGTACATTATATAGCCAACATTTCATCTAAAATAAATATTTATTTGCAACATATTATAGCAAACTATTACATGATCCAAAACAAATTAATTTTAGTAAAAAAAAAAAAAGTCTCCGTTTTGAATGTCTGAGGTCATTTGTGAAAATTTGTGAAATTTGTGATGTTAAAATGGGGTCATGACCCAAAAAAGGTTGGGAACCACTGCCCTATAACAACATTTGAAGCAGCCGTCATTCATTCGTTCAGTCAGTCAGTCAATCAGTCATTCTTTGTCCAAACCATTTAAACTGTTTTTTTTCTTTTGGTTCTACGATGGCGGCACGCAGGTATACATTGGCTCGGGGCTTTCGGCTAGCCGTCTCTTCATTTGCCCGCCCCCCGAAGGACAGGCAAGGGGTATTGTTTGTGGTTTGGTTTGTTTGTTTGTTTGTCTAGCAGCAAAACTATTGGTTGAATTTGTACCAAATTGGGTTTATAGATTGCCAGTAGGGCTGCTCGATTATAGAAAAAAAAAATCACGATTATTTTAGCAATAATTGAAATCACGATTATTAAAAATGATTATTTGTTAACTTTAAAGTTGTTTATTATTTTCTTGCAAAACAATGTAAAATATACTCTTTAAACATCAATAAAGCTTTTAACCACTAAAACAAAGTATGTTCACTTTTATACGAAACAAAAAAATCTTTGAATGCAAATAAGTGTACTGTAAATTCAAGTATGTTTCCTTTTGTAAATAAATAGTGCACTGGAATTAAACTGCTATAGACTTGCCATAGAACTGGAGCAATAAAAAAAAAAAAAAAAAAAAAAATCACGTAAAGTGCAAATTATAAATTCAAGTATGTTCAATGTAGTATGAAACAGTAAATTCAGTGGCGTGCCGTGAGGTTTCAGTTCAGGCCTTCTGTATACATCAGCCATCTAGAATACGTACGTTAGGGTTATACGGGTTAGGGTTAGGTTAATACGGGAGTTGCAGCGTAAAGAGATTTGGAAACTGAAGATTGCATTGCGGACGAAGTTGTAGACGGAGTTGTTTTTATGTGTTTTAGTTTTTCATGAGATTATGATAAAGGTGGCGGTGGTTAAACTTTAGATGGTTACAAAGGTTTGTTGTGTTACCGGTCGGTGCGGACACAACTACAGAACACTTTTTGCACGTGATGTATTTTTGCTCTTCGTCTTCTTCATCAAACCCAAAGTGATTCCATACAATTGAATTTGACTTGCCTTTTTTGTTTACCAAGCGCTTCTGCTGTGATTCTCCTGACATTTTTCCAGACCGCTAGGTACAACTTTCCTCTTGGGGTGGACCTGCCGGCTAGCTGGCAGCAGTAGCTTAGAGGGGGGCGGGGCAGAGCAGCTCATGGTAGCTTGCGTGCGCGTGAATTAAAACAACTCAAAATTAATAATCGTTTTTTCTCGATTACATAATTTTTGTAATCGTTGCGTGTAATAATCGAAATCGTAATTGAATTTCGATTAATTGCACAGCCCTAATTGCCAGTGACCCAAATTAGATGTCATTACATTTTGGGAAAAATAAGTCAACGTGCAGATTTTTACGAATTTTTAACACACAGACACACACACACACACACACACCCCATTTACTTATAATGTGCTAGATTTCAAACGTCCAGAAGGTCTGTTCTGAGGCCAACCTTGTGTGTAACCTGGTTGAATAGTTCCGCTCCAGACTCCTCTCTGGACCTGCCTGGCTTCACCATCTCACACTACTGTAAAGGAAAAGATCTGCTGGGAAGAATTTAAACTGTTAGATCGTACTGTTAAAGGAGTCGCACATCCTTGCTGTAGTTAACATTCAACTCAAAGCAGTGGATTCTGCGGCAGGTGATGTTATCCATTACACTGTTGCTAAGTTACAAAACCAACATCCCGATAAATTTATTGCCATATCTGGAAATTCACCACCCACCCAACTGTGTTCACAAAGTTTAATTGTCCTACCAGACAAAACTAGATCCTGGATCTGCTGTGTGCCACTGCCACAGAAGCTCATGGAGGTAGTGCTCTACCACCACCAGGCAGATCAGACCACAAGATGATCTTACAAACCTTGCGTATTGACGTACTGTAGCCTGCAACTCTCTGGACTGTGATGGACACCTGAGGCTGTGAGGAACTGTTTTGAAAGCAGTGATTAAAATGGAAAAGCAGGAGGCTCAGGTGGTCTGTGTTCAAAGCAGTTTAAGAACTGTGTTGAACTGTCTGAACCTCTTCCAAAGATCTTCAACTTGAGTTTACAGTTGGGGAGGGTTCCAGCTCTGTGGAAAACATCATGTACCCAAAGCAGGGACTCCAGCTCAGCTAAACGACAACAGACCGGTAGCCTTAACATCTCATACTGTGAAGGCCCTAGAGCACAGGTGTCAAACATGCGGCCCAGGGGCCAAATCTGGCCCGCCAACCGGTCCAATCCGGCCCGCAGGATGATTTGTGAAATGCAAAAATTACTCTAAAATATTAACACTCCTTTTAGTTCAGGTTCCACATTCAGACCAATTCAATCTCAAGTGGGCAGGACCAGTAAAATACTATAATAATAACATATAAATAATGACAACTTCTAATGTTTCTCTTTGTAAATGTAAATATTTTCATGTATTTACACTGAAACAAAGCATAATTTTTGCAAAAAATGTGAATAACCTGAACAAATATGAACAACCTGAAATGTCTTTCATTTTTCATTTAATTTAATTTATTTATTTCGACAGGGACAATGCACATTATACATTAACCTTAAAATGGAGAGATGTAGTGTGCCAGGTTCTAGCACTAGTGCTAATTTCCGCCTGTAGTCCCTGGGCAGGCTGATGTTATTAAAATGACAGACATTAATAAAAACTAAAACATTAAAAAACAGTAAATGCATATTTATAACTCCATCTGTATATCATTAAGTCTTAAGAGAAGTAAGTACAATTTTAACAATATTCTGCCTGTTACTCAATGTTTTGTGTATCTGTAGATCCACTGTGATCTTTAAGTTCTAATGTACATGTGTAAATGATAAACTGAGGCGGAATATTGTTAAAATTATACTTATTTTTTCAGTTTGTTCATGTTATTCACATCTTTTGAAAGAATAGTTTGTAGATGTAAACCTTTTCGTAATGTAAATCAACTTTTTTCGCTCAAAACATAGAGAAAAGTTTGGAGTTGACATTATTTATATATTATGTTATTATTTTACTGGTTCGGCCCATTTCAGATCAAATTTGGCTTAATGTGGAACTGAACTAAAATGAGTTTGACAGCCCTGCCCTAGAGCATCTTCTTAGACCCCATTTCCAACATGCGCTGGACACCCAGTAGTGTTGATACAAAAGACACACTGGAATGGATGGCGCTGTCCTCTACATACTTCACCAACCCTACACTCATCTGAATGAGTCTGGCAGTTCTGTGACGATTGTGTTCTAGCATTTTTCAAGTGCATTCAACACCTTACATCCTTCCATACTCAGATATGAGCGCCAAGGGATGGTCAGAGACCACCTGACAGGAAGACCACCGTTCGTCAGGCTGTGAAAATTTGTATCTGGGACAGTAATGAGAAGCACTGGGGCTCCACAGGGTACCCTTTTGGCTCCCTTCCTGTTCACATTGTACACAGCAGAATTTAAGTATAACTCTGAGTGCGATCACATCAAAACATGTTCTGATGACCCAGCTGGACTAAAGCCTTCTGTGATGAGAGTCACAAAAACTGCCCCATACTGAACACCTCCAAGACAAAAAGAATGGTGGTGGATATCAGAACGTCTGAACCCACTCTTCAGTCAGTTAACACAGGGGTTCCCAAAGTGGGTACGCGTACCCCCAGGGGTACTTGAAATAATCTAGAAAAATACATTAAATAAGTCATCATGTACTGAATACAAAATAATTATTGAGAATTAATGCTGAAATATAAAATACATTCATATACTAGTTTTATTGTCAAATCATCTTGTTTAAACTTTGTTAACATTTGAAGAACATTTCTGTTTTATATTATTCCAAATGAGTTTATTTGAGTAGATAAGAAATTATTTTTTGTTGCTGAAAAGATCATTTATTAATTAATGACCAATTTATTTATTTTTCTTATCAATGAAAGAGCACATTTTTCAGTTTATATTTTGCACACAAAATTTACTTAATTTTTTTTATAACAAATATATGTTGTTTGTTCACAAAATTTTGAAAATTTAAACAGACACCTTTGCCACAGGAATTGATTTTGTCCATTTTTTTTTTTTTTTTTCAAAAATGCTGAAGTGAGAGTCGGGGGTACTTGGCTAAAAAAGTATTTTTCAAGGGATACTCCACTGTAAAAAGTTTGAGAACCACTGAGTTAACGCGTGAGGTGGACATTGAGGTGGTGCAGACGTACGAATATCTTGGTGTATATCTTGACAATGAGATGGACGTGTCCCTGAACACCGACACACTCTTATATGTTACTGTGGAGTCAGCAGACAAAAAGACACAAAACGACAGGAAAAGCTGGTTCTGTTCTTTGAAAGAAGCTGGACCCACTGGGGACTGTGATGGACATCTTGGAAAATCCAGATTGTTGTCTTTGTGCCATTCTGGCCAATGTAACATATATGATGTAAGACTGACTTTAGGCCTGTATGAACAATTGCAAAGTAACTGCACTTTTTTTTTGTTTGTTTTGTCAAAGCCAGTTCTAGTGTTTGAGCAGGGGTTAAAGAGCTTCATGTGGCTCATGAGTCACAGATTTCTCACCCCGGCTTTAAAATAAGAATACGATTTCTGTTTATTTGTCTTTGTCACTTGAGTAATTTTTTTTTTTTTTCCCCAAATGTACCACAGTTGTTCTTCCTGTCTTTGTTCATTATCTAAAACCAGATTCTGCAGTGAGAGCAACCAGTTTCCACAGCAGGTGGATGTTAATATATTTTATCCCTTCATTAGGTATTTGCCAGCTGAGTGAACACTGGGCCTCATGCTGTGCCGAGTGGGGTGAACCTATAGTCACAACCTTGAACTACAGAACTACTGAGCCAGGCAATTAGAAACCGAGTGTGCATAGTTTGTAGCTTACAGGCCTCATGAGCAGCCTGCTTAAAGTACATCACAATTTTATATTACGCACTGATAAAGTATTTGGGTCTTGTAGTTAAATAGAACTTTATTGTTTGTTTATTGTTTATTGTTCATTCGCATGTATACAAGACAATAAAAACACAATAATAATAACAGTAAAAGACATGCCGGGGAAGCCAAAAACCAAAGTGGTTTATCGTGGGCCTCCCCAAAGACTTGAAATAAAAAAAGTATTTGCAGTGTCTAATAATGAAATACAATCATAAGTAAACAAAATTAATTAAAAGAAGGAAATAAGTCAAAAACAAGTATAACAACAAAAAAAAAAAACCCTAAATACATCGTAAGCAGTGCACGCAGAAATAAATAGAATCGACAAAACTATGAAACTATGAAGTTCTAAAACTAGGGCTGGGCATATCGATCTAAATATTGATAGTATCGATACCAAGGTGAGTATCGGTATCGGATCAATACTAGTGTAAGGTAGTGTATATTTTAATGGAATTTAACGATTCCGATTCCATTATCGATTTTGCTTATCGATCTGATTCCGTATCAATTCTCTTATCAATTCTCATTGGGTGAGGGAATAAAAGAGCACAAATGGGTGTGTTTGCATTAACTATCTTTTATATTTCCATCTCTACACAGAAAATATAACATATACAGTATGTACAAATAATAAGAACAGATGATGCTGGGCCCGGTTTGGAGGGGGGCGGGGGGGCCCACACAGTGAAAGTGAAACTACATGCTCTTTACTAATTTCTCTATTGTCGCATTTCTACTACGTGGAACCGGTTCCACTCTGCCCATCTCCCGTTGTTTTGCACCTGATTTCCTTTCCCCTACCTTCAGAAACTTGTATTTGAGGGGGTACGACGTTTGTTGCCCGCACCAGAACTGGAACCAGAACTGGGCCCGGATGACGTCCTGCCGCTAGATTCACAAGCGCTGCTAAGTAGCGAATCAAATGTATCCCATGCTGTGGACAAATGTTTGAGCAGATTGGAACAATTCCACCCTTTTGAAGAAATGGAAGCTTTGACAGTTCCAGTGGACCTGGTGTCGTCTGTTTGGACCTGGTCTCATCTTTTTATACTGTTTCTGCCTCAACACCATGTTGGCTACATTCTGACCAAAACAATGCAGCAGAATTTTTCGTTTGAAATTTGTAGAAGAAAACACTTCATGTCCAAAATAAATCCTATTAAGTATAATTTCTTCTGACCATGTAGTCCCTCCAATATGGACATCTCAAATGATGTCAATTTATTTGGGACACCCCGTACATTACCTCAAATGACCGAAGTATCAAAAGTGTTGATATCTTGATTTGTGAACTGATTCTAGCGTGTAAAGATCTGGTATCAGAGATTTTGATATTCCAGTATCAATCCGCACATCACTAGTCTGTCTTCCTACTATCTTAATCTGTCAAAAGGATTGAAGTTAAAGTGAATGGAGTTGATGTGCTCAACAGTAACACAGTTCAGATTGGTTCTGCTGCCTCAGCTAACCTTCTACATTTTCTCTGAGGGCAGCTCACCTTGTCTGTATTACTTTTCTGGACATTAGAGAAAGGCTAATGTCCATCATCCATCCATTAGCCTTCTAAGTAACTTCACAAGGACATTAGCTGACTCCTCACATGGAACATGGCCACAAGGAAATGTGACAAAATCCATCCAAGTATCACATTTGGATGAAGCAGAGCTCTTAAATACATTAAATTGCTCACATATCCTGGTCATCTTAAACATACTTAAAACTGGTTTTATAGATACTAAAATCAGTTTCAGTTACAAAATATTACACCTGATGTAATATATCAATGTTCCACTAATGCAGTCTACCCAAACATATTCTATCAATGGAAACAGTGGCGAGATCTGTATTTGTAGAGAGCTGAGGTGGGGACTTAATTTGACCAAAGGTCTTAGTTTTGGAGCGCTGGATCACATCAATCTTGTTACCTCTGCCAAGGAGGTTATGTTTTTGCCGGCGTTGGTTTGTCTGTCTGTCCGTGTGCAAGATAACTCAAAAAGTTATGGACGGACTTGGATGAAAATTTCAGGAAATGTTGATACTGGCACAAGGAACAAATGATTAAATTTTGGTGGTGATCAGGGGTGGGGGAGGTGGGGGAGGTGGGGGGGCACTGATCTGCCTTGGCGGAGGTCTGCGCTCTCCGAGTGCTTCTAGTTGAATATGAATTATTTGAGATTTAGTTCATTCACTTCTACTGGTAAAAGTTGTTATAATTAGGCTAATATTACAAATAAGGACATTTTATACAATGTATTGGTTCAACTTTTTTATTTTAGTCGTTGCTCAACAGTCAATAATGTACTGAATTTGTAATGTTAGTTTTACACTTCTGTACGTTGACAAAGAATTAGAAGTACTGTATAGATTTCCAAGACTTTTATTGGACAAATTAATTACATTAAAGCAAAGAATGCATTTGCCTTTTGTAGTGCTTTTGGCCACAAGATACCGAATTTTATGAAGGGCCCACGTTGACCTTTCATGGGCCCACAGTTGCTAGCGGCGCCCCAGTGTGTAAGCGTAGTATCTGAAAGTGGTAAAACCCATCTAGCCATCCATCAAAGCAAGCAAGCAAGCAACCACCCAACTGACCGACCGACCGAACGTACGTTGCATGGCAGCAGCCTACAAAGATTTGTTGTGACCTCCCTCTCTCTTGCCACTTCCTCAGCTCTGACCTGTTGGGCTCTAAGGCGTTATCCCCAAACCGGCCAAGAGACAGAGTATCTCCACCATGAGGTCTCCTGCTGGTCTGAGTTCATCAGTTGCTGATCATTTTTTGCTGTTGATGCACTCTTCAGGTAAGAACGACTTCTTTTCAACACTAGTTCTCACAACAAGCCAGAACAGATCAAACAAAGACGTCTTCTTCTGATATGGGTTCCCGTTATTTTCCCCTTAAAGATTATACGCTGAAGACTCTCCACCTTCCAGATGACATTAACTTTCAAGAGACATTAGACAGATTAAAATCCAGCCATCTCTGGAGGTGATTTTCAGTGCATATCACCTAATGTTGAAGAGGTCTAAAAGTATCTGTCTGTTGAGATGCTTTTAATCATGCCTCTCCCAAAATAAACTTTAGTTAGTGAATTGTAACTTCAATATTCTTGTAATGTATTGTTAATGTACTTATATATTTGCATGCTTTGGCAAAACTCTGTCTATAAAGGGTCATGCAAATAAAACGTATCAAATTTAACGGCATAATGGCAGCAAAAGCAACACCAAAAGCACATTTACACCTGGCATTATCATGCGGTTTGTATTAAAATAACTTCTTTGGATAAAGTCAAACACACGCTAATGGAAGGTGTAAATGCACACAGAATGAAAAGGAATCACACCACACATGAAGGTTTTCAGGCTCGCATTGTGATCAGAGGTGTAAATGCAATCTGTGCAGCCTGACTGCATTCTAAAGGACGGGAAAAAAAATAACATTTCAGTTGGCAAACAACTCAGCATTTGGAAAAGGTGTGAGACTGCTCAGCTGACCAGAGCTTCTTTTAGTAGCATGTTGTCAGACAAAACTAATATAATTAAGATTAAGGACAGCTTCATGACTGACCACTGGACAGTTTAAAGGAGCATCCACCAAAGGCTTATCTTCATACAAATATAGATATTTTGCAAAACATGTTTTTCCCCTACACTTGGGGCTTTTTTCTACATGTAAAGGGCTTTTTAGGACACCAAAGCACCTTTTAAAGTGAAAAACAGGTTTGTTTGTATCCATATGGACAAGGAAAACAAAGAGATTACAAAAAGGTTGGCATTATATTTCAGTACACGCATGCCTGTTGTTGCTGTGTGTAATTTACATCAACACATCAAATACAGGTCTTTAAGTCAGTGTATTACCTGCAGTAGATCTAGGTCAGTACGGACACATCTGGAGATAAACGCAAGTACAGATGTTTGTTCGAAATGTACATAATATAAATAACTGACTATTTCAAAACCCCATCCAGATTGTACTTACACCTCTGTGTCTGCTTTGTCCACTACATTGTAGTCGATGTAAGCAACCAGGAAAGTTAGTCGATGGCAGTGTTTTTAGTCGACGAGTTGTTTTACTATTGACCGCCTATTTATTTTTGGTTGCGGCACCTGGGAAAGCATGCCGGCATCGGTTCCTGCAGTACCTCAGAGAGAAAGAGAGCCCCCTGTCTTATAAGCATGTTAAGTGTAATTCTCTTGCGCTTATGGTTCATCCCCCCCCCCAGACCGCAGATCCCTGCACATTCGTTCATCCCCTCCCTCCTCCCATTTTTTAAAAATTAGTCGTTTAGATTAGTCGACTAATTGTAAAATTAGTCGAAACATTAATCGTTAGAAAATTAGTTGTAAGTGGTAACATTAGTATTTCCTCAAAAACTAAAGAAGACATAAGGCTGACATTTTGTATGATTTAATAACATTTTTTAAAAGTGTGTAGAAACTTGGATGGCAGTTGGTAACGTTTTCTGAAACTGAGTCATTTGAGGTGGATTTATTATCTATTATCATTCTCAAGGATGGTTGGATGGCAACAGATTTCAATAGCATGAGAGAATTGTTTACTAGGGTTGTGTATTGGGAAGAATTTGGCTATACGATACAAATCACAATACTAGGATCACGATACAATATATCACAATATATCATGATACTGTTAAAAAGGCCATTTGTTGTTTGTTTCTTTTTTTTAAATGATTATTTCCTTGAAGAATTGAATTACACCAGAACTATGCACAAATACTGAACACATTTTTAATTGATCAGAACAGGATGTTATATCACAAAATGTTCCCGTGTCAAAACTTAAATTATGTTTTACAGACATTACAGTTTAAGGTCCTGTTCAAATGTTCATGTTCTATTAGTTCAGAACTAACATCATAGTATTATTTTTGTGCAATCCCAACAAAGGAACTAACATTATTTAATAAAAGAGTGTTAAATAATAAGAAATTAAATATAAGCAAAAAAGAAAAGCAAAAAAAAAAAAATTAACTTCCACAATATCTGCATTTGAATAAATACCTAAAAATATCGATACAGTACTTTTCAATGTCGATACAGTATTGTGAAATAACATATCGCAATATATTGCAGAACCGATATTTTCTTACACCCCTGTTTACAAATTAAAAAAGCATGTTTCTCAACACAAACTTGCAGAGAATTATGGTCTTTCTCCAGCTACAGTACATACTGGTGTGAAAAGACCCAGGAAGTGCAATTCTAGAAGGTATGTAGTTCCAAACTAATAGAACGAATGTTTAATTATGTCATAGGAACAGGTAAGTTCCCAGATTCATTAGAGAAGGCGCTAATAATGGTTTTACTCAAACCTGGTAAGAATCCTCAGCTTTGCACTTCACACAGGCCCATTTCAGTTTTGCCAACCAAATAATTAAATTCTTCTCTAAAATCCTTGCCTTGCGACTTGAAAAAAATCCTTCCTGATTAACAATATGGATCAAACCAGATTTTTCAGAGTACATCACCAACTGACAGTTTAAGAACGTTTTTACGTATAATTCACAGCTCCAAACTCTAGTGATATCATCTATTTAAGACCATGGAAAGAATGAAGATGGGCTTTAAATTCATCCATTTAGCTGAAATACTCTATAAGATGCCTTACAGCACAAATACAAACAAAGACATTTAAACTATCTTCACTCTATCATGTAGCATTGGACAGGGCTGTTGTCTTTCGTGTTTACTATTTAGAGTAGCCCTTGAACCATTAGCATCCACTCGAAGGTCTAATCCAGCTATTCAAACCATACAAATTGGCAATATAATTCATACTGCGTCTCTATATGCAGACGACACATTGGTGTATCGCTCAAAACTCAAAGGATTCTATTCCAGCTCTTGAACAGAATTTGATAACATTTCTGGCTACAAGGTTGATATTAACAAAAGTGCAGTAATGCCACTTTACAAGAGCAGACCTACTCAACCATCAGACAGTCTGATCCAAAAGAACCCTGAATATATTATCTATCTAGGACTTACAGTTCTAAATGAGGTGCACAATTCATTTCCTCCTAAGTATAGTCTGTTAATATAATAAAGAAAATGATGGAAAAGATCCCGCGAATCCAAGACTGTAAAGGCCAAGAGCAATAATTACTATTGAATGTTTGTGACCGTTGACCCTCACGCAGTAATGCATGAAAACCTGTTATGCGAGTGGTATGAATGTAGTTGGAAAATGGTTGTGACTTAAATACACTGTAGAATCACACACTGGATCCAGAACAAGGTTATAATAGTTTTGGATTTTTCATTATAGTTTAGTTTTATTTAGTTTTGACTTTTTTTTCTCTAATTCAGTTTGTTTTAATTCATTTTTAGAGCAGGTTTGCTAGTCTTTATTAGTTTTAATTTTTTTCTAAATGCTTTGTTTTAGTGTAGTTTTAGTATTAATTTTCGTTTCATCATATCTTTTATTTTCCTCGCCGTGGTATTCAAATAAATCCCAGACAGGCCTCTGCTGCTTTCTCCCAACTTTAGTCTGTATGTTTCCAGGTAGAGTGGGGACCAGAAGACGACTCTAAACTACAAGTGACGAGAAGTGACAGACTGTGAAGTGTTGTATGGTGCCGCTAGCTAAAATTGCTAGAGCAAAATAAATTGATTTCATATCAATCTGACATTGACAAAGACGAAAACAAAGGGAATTTTGTCCATAATTTTTATAGGTTTTAGTTTTGTAAGCACACAATAGTGTTTCAGTTAGTTATAGTTTTTTCTTTTAATTATAGTTTTAATTTATTATCAGTTAATGAAAATGTTTTTACAATTCTAGTTTTAGTTAACGATAATAACCTTGATCCTGAAATACAATGAAATGCTGTCACACAAGGAGGAAGAAGTGTCGATTGTTTGAAGAAAAACCACTGAATTCTCTGAACCTGAGCTCATGTCACATGGACAGTGGAGACTCAGATTCAGAAAAGTACAAAAGCCTCGTCTGTGATGGTCTGGGGTTGCATCAGTGTCCACGTGACTAACCTGTACATGTATGAAAGTCCCATCGATATGACGCCACAGATCGCAAATTCGAGTGGTTATTGATTCTTGATCGAATGTGACGATGAGCTCCAGAGCCATGGATCCTAAGTGAGTGTTTTTTCAGGCATAAAAACCTACATTTCTTGATATTTTGCATTGATTTGATACTCAGGATACCCATGATGCTCTTGGAAATATGTCTAAATGGTACCTTAGACCAGATTAGAGGACACCTGTAGCAGCACTATAGAACATGCACTTTGCTAATGATGTGTTAATTCCACCTTTGTTTTCGTTTCACTCCAGCTTTGTGTAGTGTTTGTGTGTTTTCCCCACATTGACTCGAAGTTCCCGCAGAGATACCAGATGTGAGTTGTGGTTGAAAAGTAGATGGTTCCTACGTGTAGTCGACATCAAAGGTTCTGTCGACCCTCTCTACTTGTGTGGGCCGTCAGGTGGCGCCTTCATGTCTGCTCCTGCATAATTGCTTTGTTTTGATGGAGACCGAGGATAAAGCCGCTGTGTCCACTCACCGCAGGTAAGAAACAAAATGTGCCGATCGCGGAACTCGCACGTCCAAAAAACAGATACACAAAGACGCGCATCATTTTTTTTTTTTTTATCATTATTATTATTATTTTTTTTTTTTAAGCCACGCATCCCCATCCTTATCCGTCTTATCTGACCCGTCTCTCCTCTGATCTCCTCCTGTGCTTTGAATGTAGCTTTGATAAGCGAGCGCTAAGCAGGAGGCAAAGAGGAGAGGGGTGGAGGCTTAATGAGGAGAAGTGGGAGCAGATAAAGTAGAAGAGGAGGAGGAGGAGGAGGAGGAGGAGGAGGAAGGAAGTTGCAAGACAGAAAGAGAGAGAGAAAAAGGTATTGGAAAAGGACCGGAGAAGTGTGTATGTGTATGTGTGTATGTGTGTGTGTGTGTTTGTGCTGTGTCCATGGTAGCGGCGGACACACACTGAGGAGGGAGATTGGAGAAGGACAGCGGAGAGCACACCCACTCCTCAGAATGAAGCCGGCGAGAAGGAGGGGGGTGATGTAGAAGAAGAGCGATAACGGCCAAGATGAGACAAAAGTACGACAGGTGTGTGTATGTGTGTCTGTCTATCTAGCGGGATCAGTCAAACTATCATCCATGTTTTCCCTTCGCGCGCGCACACACACAATCACACACAATCACACACACCCTCACATACACAGCGATCAATTGCCACTTAGTGGAACACAACCCTCTCGCTGTGTTTTTGAAGTCTGATTACCAGCAGGGCGGGGATCTAAAACTGCTCTATTTGTCCGTCTGTCTCTTATTTATCTATTTTTCCCCCCTCTCTATCATATGCACAAACACAACACGCATGCACGCCCCGTCTCAAACAGGAAGTCCGAGAATGAAGACGGAGAGGTTTTTTTTTTTTTTAGAACTAAGCGTGGCGTCCACTGGAAATAAATGAATGAGCTGTTGAAGACATTAGGAGCTGATTTTCACAAGCCTCGCTCATTATCTAAGTGCCATTTGGTTGAAGTCTTTATCCAAAGTAGGTTACAATGCGCCGGGATGGCTTTTCATTACAGCGAACCCTCTACGACAGATTGTACAGGCAATTATAACAAGGAGGGAGTCAAAGCACGTGGCAGTTTGGAACTGATGTAGCTTTTCCAGTGACTGTATCAGCTTGACTCGCCTCGAGAAGACGCTGTTTTTTTTTTTGTTTTTTTTTCACATTTCCACAGTGTTCGAGCAAAGACCACCTGGGGGACCACCTTTGCAGAGGTTCCAAGCGAACTAAAGCAATTCAGAACATGACATAAAAACATGCAGATCACAGAACGGTCAAGCCAGAACTGTCTTTGTTTCCATACACTGATCGGTTATTCCATTCCGACAGTGACAAAGTGGTATTAATGTTGTTTGTCTCATTCCAGTGGGACCTGTCAGCGGGTGGATCAAGGTTATAATAGTTTTGGATTTTTCATTATAGTTTAGTTTTATTTAGTTTTGACTTTTTCTCTCATTCACATAGTTTTAATTCATTTTTAGAGCAGGTTTGCTAGTTTTTATTAGTTTTCATTATTTTCTAAATGCTTAGTTTTAGTTTAGTTTCTTTATATCTTTTCTCTGTTTTGCCGTCGTATTCAAATAAATCCCAGACAGGACTCTGCTGCTTTCTCCCAACTTTAGTCTCCATGTTTCCAGGTAGAGTGGGGACCAGAAGACAACTCTAAACCACAAGTGACGACAAGTGACGGACCGTTAAATATCATAAGGTGCTAGAAGCTAAAATTGCTTCAGGGAAATAAATCGATTTCATATCAATCCGACAATGACAAAGACGAAAATGAAGGGATTTTTATCCATAATTTTTATTTGTTTTAGTTAGTTTTGTAAGCACACAATACAGTTTCAGTTAGTTATCGTTTTTTTTCTTTTAATTATAGTTTTTATTTATTTCAGTTAACGAAAATGTTTTTACAATTCTTGTTTTTGTCATTTCGTTAGTTTTCATTAACGATAATAATCTTGGGATGGATATATTAGGGCATTTTCAGACTGGGTATGTGGTAGGGATGCACCACTACTACTTTTTTCCAGACTGAGTACAAGTACAAGTACTTATGTTTGAGTACTTGCTGATACTGAGTACCGATATGAGTGCTTAATAATCCCATTACAGTTCTTTGTTGCTTTTGAAAATGTGCTTTATTGCCATTGTCGGCGTTTTCACACTGCATACCCAAGTCTGGATATGATCACACCTTTTCCGCCGATGTCGCGTTCACGACCATGTACCACAGCCTGAGAACGAGTGAGTGTTACAGGGTCGAAACAGTAGGTGGCGGTGTGGAAGGAATTCTGTAGCTATCCAACACAGAAGTGACAAACCCTTACGTCATCAACCGAGCGACTCTTCTGTTTATTTGTCTAGAATGGCGGCAAAACAGGCAATACTTTTCTATCTGTTAGCCTATTTGAGGCAAAGAGAAGAAGAGTGACCTTCCTTGTCCCTGATATATCACTGAATGGTTTGGTTGATAAGGTGAGCCCATGCCACGTGGGTCCGAGGCTGGTACGGTGATTAGGTCACTTCCGATCTCGGGTACAGATCGCTTTCGCACTGCAATGTTCCGTACTGGAATCCACGCAGTCTGTACCCAGGACTACCGTCTCAGATGGACTCAGGTACGGTACTCACACATGGAACGTTTGCATTCACACTGATAAAATTAAGTGGACTCTGGGGTCCAAAGTACTCTGATACAGACTCGGATACCCAGTCTGAAAACAGCCTTAGACAGTAAGTGAACATGTAGACCTCGGAAGTCGATGTGTTAGAAACAGCAAAATGTTCAAAACTGACTGGAGAACTTGTGATGTCCAAGTCACTGGGTCAGGTCATCTCCAGATCTTGTTGTTCGTCCCTGATGTAATGTGGTTTGTACCTAAAAGGATCTAAAGAATAACTGGATCTCAACCAATCCAGCGTCTGTGGGAGCAGAACATTATTACCACCAGGTTTCCCTTTTTCAACAGAAACAGCTCTGACCTGAGGCCAAGACTCCTCCAGACCTCTGAGGGTGTTTGCAGTATCTGGACTAAGATGTTAGCAGATGTCCCTGAAGTCGTGGAAATTGTGAGATGAGAGGAATTGGACTTGCTTATCTGTTACTCCGATGATCAATTGTCCTGAGATTGGGATGTCCTTCCTTAGTCTGTTTTTGGTCAGTACAAACCACTGCAGACCAGGAACACCCAACAAGACCTGCAGTTGTGGAGATGCTCTGACCTAGTCATCAACGTGACAATATGGACCTTGGTAAAGTCACTCAGTTACTTACGTTGCTCATTTCACCTCAAATCAACTTTATTTGTAGAGCCCTATATCACAACTAGGGATGTAACGATAGGAAAATTTCATATCATGGTTATTGTGACCAAAATTATCATGGTTATCATTATTATCACAGTATTGTTGAAATGTGCTCAAAATGTTCAAACAGTACTTATACACAACCTGAAATAATATAACCAAATTGTATTTTGAAAAAACAAACAAAAAACCCACAAATAAAATAATAGGCACAATGTACTTTCTGTTGGCGGAAACATTCAAATATTAACATGTAAACATCAAACATACAAATGTGCATTAAAGATGACACCTTATAGGCATTGTTTGACCATTTTCCAGATCAAGTTTGAGTTGAAAGTGAGGTAATCAAACACGGTTATCATGATAATTACAATTTAAACGGTAATACTAACCGTCGGGGAATTTTACCACGGGTTATTGTCATACCGGTAATAGTTATATCCCTAATCACAACAAGGTTGCCTCACAGGGCTTTACAGAATTAGTTGGATATGAAAACAAACAACTGTCAAATAGATAGTAGATGAAGGAAATGGATTAATATCCTGGGCATCCCCCATCCTTAGACCCTCCTTCTCAGCAAAGAAAAACTCCAAAAACCCAGTGGGAAAAGAGAAGCCTCGGGGAGAACCACAGTGACCGACAGATCCACTCCCATGGACGGACGGGCTATAGATGAAGCAGGACTGATGGACGTCCATTTGCGGATGTAATTCCAGTTTGTAAAGATGCAGTAGGGTGGGGGCACATGAGGGGGTCCATCTAGTCCAGGGGTCTGCAACCTTTATTATCAGTCAGAGCCACTTTACCCCCTCTTCCGCCAAAAAAAATAGTCTGGAGCTGCAAAAAATAACAGAGCTTATAAACTTTTAAAAGTTTTAATCTTTTTTTTTTTTTTTTACATTTTATCTGTTACTACCACTGAATACAACGAACAGAAGTGCAGTGTGGAATGGATTCTGGAGTGTGATCACGCTAAAAGTACACAGTAAAAGTAGTTCATAGTATTTGTGCTTATAGTATATGAAGTACTAATACCAAATATACCAAATTCATGAGGTACTTTTTGGAAATCATAATTTTATTCATCATTGAATTTAGTCTTAAAGCCTATTTCAGATGAAAACAAACGCTTTTGGAGCTTGGAAGGGATTTTTGAGTATGATTACTCCAAAAGTACGCAGTAAAAGTAGTTCATAGTATTTGTGCTTATAGTATATTAAGTACTAATACCAAATATACCAAATTCATGAGGTACTTATTGGAAAAAATAATTTTATTTATCATTGAATTTAGTCTTAAAGCCTATTTCAGACGAAAAAACACTTTTGTAGCTTGGAAGGGAATCTGTTGTAGGATTACCCCAAAAGTACACAGTACTAATACTCATACAGTCGCTCTATGAAAAGTATCGCGATTTATGGAAATGATTCTCTTCAAAACTCAACACTTCCTCCACAGTTCCCAGTTGTACTGCTCCGTATTCTCCGTCTGGGTTCACATCCGCAAGCTCCCGAAAAACGGACAGAATTACATGAGTGATAAACAAAGGACGGACAGAACCTTCATCTGCATCTTTAACGTAGAGCAGAAATGAGCCCTTACTTTGGTTATTGAAGGCACATTCGCTCCATGCAGCTCATCTACCGTAATTGTCAAATGAGTAGCGCACAAGAAAAATGCTAGCGGCTGGTTTGACCATGTTGAAGAGAATGGCGGCTGGACTGGCCGCAGTAAAGGGAGGAGCCACTACAAGGAGGAGGAAGAGACGCAGTAAAGGGAGGAGCCATGACAAGGAGGAGGAAGAGACGCAGTAAAGGGAGGAGCCATGACAAGGAGGAGGAAGAGACGCAGTAAAGGGAGGAGCCATGACAAGGAGGATGAAGAGACGCAGTAAAGGGAGGAGCCATGACAAGGAGGAGGAAGAGACGCAGTAAAGGGAGGAGCCACTACAAGGAGGATGAAGAGACGCAGTAAAGGGAGGAGCCACTACAAGGAGGATGAAGAGACGCAGTAAAGGGAGGAGCCACGACAAGGAGGATGAAGAGACACATGAGGCTCCAGAGCCGCAGGTTGACCACCCCTGTTCTAGTCAGATGCATCTAGTCATATCTCGCTGCTTCCATCACATCAGCTTCGATGACTAAATGTTCACTTTCTGCCTGATATATCCATATGGTTTTTCTACGACAAATGAAGCAAATAAAAGATCTGGAGCTGATTCTAGATGTTGAATTTTCATTTGGTAGCTTTTCAGTGGTATTGTCAATATTAGGTCAAAAGTAGTCTTAATACAGGTCATTCAGCTGAAAAACCATAGTAAATCCACCAGAGATACACTAGAAATGTGTATCAACCTGACCGTATGTGAAGTAAAATTTGAGCCTTTTTTAATCAATTTATTATTTGCAGGCCGAAGAAATCCAATTCAACCAAGATCTATTGAATTTCTCAGCATCTTTATCTTTCTGCATCATATTGTGTTGAATAAACTGTATTCTATCATACAGCGTTGGGGCAGGGGTGAATCGCATTGCAATTGCAGTTGCTTTGTACGCATCTTTAGGTATCGCGTCGCTAGCAATACATCAAGATGCATATTACATCGTCCTCTGTGATGAAGACACACATCACTAATAGACAGATAGATGGCAACAACTCCACGCCTCAGTGACCTTCTCATCTACTGCGGAAAAATGACAGGACAGGAAAAAAAGTACGGAGGAGGACGCATAGAGGGAGGGAGAAAGCGAGAGGAGGCGTAGGACGACTCGTTCATTTGTAAATGTGTGTGTGTGTGTGTGTGTGTTCTATTCAGTCCTGTCGGCCTTGTGCTTCTCTTATGTTCGCTGAAGGTTGAGCCTTGGGCTTCGGTGAATAGACCCCATCGGCAAGCAGTGAGCACCCTGTTCCTCAGTGTGTGTCTGTGTGTGTCTTTTGTACACAGTCGCGCACACACACACACACACACACACATATAGGCAGGTTTCTGGCAGCCTTGGGCACCCAGGACCCACACACATTGAAGACACACTCCGCCTTTGTTCCATCCAAACAGCTCTATAGAAAAAAGTAATAAAGACAGGAGAGCTCTGACAGCCAATTCAGCCATCTCTTCTGCTTATTTTATTTTTCCTCCCTCATCTTCATCATTCTGCTTCTTTCTGCTCGCCGTCTCCATCGTCCCTCTCCTCCCGTCATGCCTCTCTCTTCTCTTTCATGGGGATTTTGTCTTGTCTCCGTCTCAGATTTGTTGGTCTTTCGACGATTCTTTAATTGTAAACTATAGGCCTGTGGTTTCCAACCTTTTCTGGCTCGTGACCCCATTTTAACATCACAAATTTCTGGCAACCCCAGACATTCAAAACGGAGCCTTTTTTTTTTTTTTTTGGCTAAAATTAATTTGTTTTTGATCATATAATAGTTTGTTAAACTATGTTGCAAATAAACCTTAATGTTAGAGGACATTTAGTCTATATAATGTATATCATTGTGGACCGAGTCAGTAAATCCAGGTGTAGATTACTGCACAAAGTGAGAATTTGATTTTCCTTGGTCAGGATATGTACAGTCAGTCCAGCTGTGATTTACAAGGCTGACAATTAATACTGAACAAACGAGAACTCAAACTATGAATTACACTGGTTATCTGGTTATCTGTTTATCTGTCAAATGTTCATTGTGGTTGGTTTCAGATGCTGCAGCTCTTTCATAACACTGGGTTACAAAAAAAGGTTTTTTGCAAGTTGTCTAGGTTTTTTCAACTGAATTAGGACCATTTTGCACCGCTAAATCCAAAAATGACATCTGTTTTTCTCAATCAGGTCAGGCTTTTTTGCTAATTTGATTTTGAAAAATTTGATCTTCTCACAAAATTGATTACATTTTTGTGACTTTGTCAGTTGATTTTTTATATAGTTCTCACGCAAAATAGGTTTTAAGAGAAAAAAAAAATCATTTTCTAACAGGATTCCTGTTAGGTACAATGGTGTATTCAGCGCAGATGTAGCAGAATACGTCAGGCTTATTTTTGCAAGATCTTCTAGTCGAAGCCATTTCATTCACCTGTAATATTAAAAAAAACATTAATCATAAATTGGCAAAAGTAAAATCTTCAGAAGTCGTTTATTGCAAGAAATATGAAAGAATTTTGTATCATGTGATGTGAAAATGCCCATAAATGTAAGCAAAAATGTTAAAAAGCCAATATGTAGCATAGTTCAGAAAGTTGACCTGATTGAGCAAAATTAATGTGATTTTTGGACTCAGCACACCAAAATGATCCTAAATCAGCTCAAAAAACTTCAACAATAAATTTGTTGTTGACCAGTGTTATTAATATCTTCAATGTAATTTGTGCTTTTCATAAATCTGTCCCATGGGCTGGATTGGACCCTGTGGTGGGCCGGTTTTGGCCCCCCTGTGCTAGATCCTAAAACGAAGACAACAATGACAATGTAGAAGAAATAATTTTCACAGTTCCTGTCCCAGATGAACAGATTGATAGACTTTATGGGTTTTCCACCCTCACCTAACCCCATTCCTCACCCACCACCTCCAGCCACGGTGCACAACGATCCACAAATGGTGTGTTTTTGGAGTTTCAACATTGAAGTTATGTTTTCCATAATGAAAATTCTCTTAACTACTGACTGCCATGTGTCAAATGTCGGGTGATCTTTTTTAAGCCAGTTTAGAGTTATTGCTTTCCTCGCTGCTGTCAGTCGTATATGCAGTAGATATGTGTTTTTCTTGCTCATCTTTGTTTCAGGGATGGTCCCAAGGATGGCCGCATAGTTTGTGTTGTGCAGTTACTACCTCAGAAAATGTGTTTTTTGTCTGAGAAATAATTAAAGAAACAATTTTTCAGTCATAATTTGCAGTGATGTCCCGATCGGGATTTTTTTTTTTTGCTTCCGATCCGATTTTTTTGGGATTAGTTTTGCCGATACCGATCCAATACCGATCATATATGGACTTTTTACAATGAAATTTTGATTTAAATTTGGAGTCATTATTTATAGGTTATTATACTATTATTTTACTGTAGATCACATTTGGTCTGAATGTGGAACCTGAACTAAAACAAATGTGACATCTTTGACTCTTCACAACTTTAGTATCATTTATGCACTTTCCAAATTTATACTGTGAGACAAATTAGAACCTTATATTTGCCACTGCTGTAGTGCATCTATGGACAGGTCCACCAGGTATTGTATGGGGGTGCGTTCAGTGCCGTGTGGTAGTGATGTGAAGTGGATTACTTGCGGGTCGGGTTAGGCAGGTCAGAAGAATGTCAGTTTAATTGCGGGTTGGGTCGGGTCAAATAATTCCACCAAGCGGGTTGAAAAAAACCTGACTCGTGCATCACTACTGGACCTTATAATGAGTACAAGCGCAAAGTGAAAGTGAAACTCATAGACGCTTTACTAAGTCCTCTAAGCCTGCTGCTGTTGTGCAGCTTTTCCCCACTTCTGGGGACTTTAACCCTTTCATACATAGTGATCACTACAGTGAACAGCTCTTCAAAGCTGTTCTCTTATATATTCATGGATTTTGTTGTTTTAGTTCCTCATCATCTAACACAGTGAACGCTTTTGCATCATTCCATACACTGCAATTTATACCATTACCGTAACTTCGCTGTTCTTGATAAACCTGATCTGCAATGACATGTTTGAGTGTAAATCAAGTGCTTGTTATTGTTATTAGACTGTAGTAACATTACTATTATTATCTCCATGAAGTGAGTAGTGACTAGCATGAGAGTATGTCAAAATGTGACAAAACATCAGATTAGCAGCATTAGGCAAGGCAAGTTTATTTGTAGAGCACATTTCAGCAACAAGGCAATTCAAGGTGCTTCACACAGGACATTGAAATACAACGACAGGGAAAAAGAAACACATTTAAAACATTATAAAAGAAACATGTAAAAGGTGATTAAAAACATCAAGAAAACAAGACATTAAATCCAAAAATAAATAAATAAATAAAATAAAATAAAATAAAAACACACACATTAAAGTAAGAGTTGCAGTGCAGAGTTTCGAAAGAGAATATAAAATTTAAAACGTCAAAAGCCTTTTAGTCAAAGGCAGCAGTGAACAGGTGAGTCTTTAACCTTGACTTAAAAGAACTCAGACTCTCAGCAGACCTGATATTTTCTGGTAGTTTGTTCCAGATATACGGAGCATAGAAACTGAACGCTGATTCTCCATGTTTAGTTCTGACTTTGGGAACACAGAGCAGACCTGCACCAGACCACCTGAGTGGTCTGGATGGTTCATACTGGACTAGAAGCATTAAAAATGTTTTTATTTCATAGTTTTCACACAGTATATCAGTAAATGCATGTTTCTTGGCTTCGAAAAATTAAATGCATAGTGACATTTTTGCAACTCCAGGAAATATAGGTTCATAAAAAAAATTCAATTGCGTTTTTTTCACACCTAAGGATAAATAAGAACACTCAGGAAAAATAAAAATCTTGATTAAGGTTTTCATAATTCATGCATGAAAGGGTTAATTTGAAGGGGCAAGACGTTGCCCCCCCCCCCCCCCCCCCCCAGCTGCTGTAAGTAGTATATAGAATAGAATAGAATAGAATAGAATAGAATGCCTTTATTGCAGGGGTGGACAATCCTGGTCCTCGTGGGCCAGTATCCTGCATGTTTTAGATGTTTCCCTCTTCCAACACACCTGGTTCACATGATAAGTCTGTCGTCCAGCTCTGCAGAAGCCTGATAATGACCTTCAGGTGTGCTGGAAGAGGGAAACATCTAAAACATGCAGGATACCGGCCCACGAGGACCAGGATTATCCACCCCTGCAATAAAGGCATTCTATTCTATTCTATTCTATTCTATTCTATTCTATTCTATTCTATTCTATTCTATTCTATTTAAACATGCAGGATACTGGCCCCCGAGGACCAGGATTATCCACCCCTGCTTTACTGTCATTATACCTATGTACAGCAAAATTAAAAGGATGGTCGGGGATGGTTCCAAGGATGACCCATAGTGTGTGTTTTGCAGTTACTACCTCAGATATGGGTTTTTTGTCTCAGAAGTAATTAAAGAACCAATTTTTCAGTCATAATTTGTCTGCCAGCTCATTCTGTCAAAAAATTGTGTTAACCCGGTATCGGAAATCGTATTGAATCGTGAGTTGAGTGTATCGTTGCATCCCTACTCTTTATTTGTTTATTTTTTTAATTCTTACTGAATCTGTGCTTCTCTTACTTGTAAATACACAAAGTACAGTTAATGTGGTAACCCTGACCAGTCCAGGTGCGCTTTAAAGAGCTCACGGTCTGGGTCTTTGTTTCTGGTGTCCGTCTTTTCTCTGTATTTTCCTCCTCTCTCCTCTGTCTCTCTCTCCTTTCTTCCATTTCTTTCCTCCCTGTGTCTGTCACTGTCTCCTCTCTCTGCTTCATGCTGAGTTTGCCTCCAGCCCTCCGTGCCTCTCTCTCCCTCTCAGCCTGTTTTTCTCTCCTCTCTACTTCGATCTGTTTATTCTCGGCTTGTTTTTCTGGCCTCCGCAGCTCTCTGCCTCCCCCATCCCAATACTCCACCCCCCCCCACCCCCGACCCCACCATCCTCTTTCTGTCTCCACTTTCTCCCCACTCCCTCTTCATTCCTGCTTTTCCTACTTGCTGTACCTCTTCACTCATGCTGTCTCTAAGTTCCTTTTTTGTTTTTTGTTTTTTTTGGTATTACTTTGTAAAGAGCACACTTATGAGGATGCACATGCGTTTGTCTGCTATAGCTCCTTATTAGAACTGTATCACAAGAACATGGGCAGTAAAACTCATCGACTGTATGAACATAGAATCAACTTTTCACCGTCCACATTCTGTACATGCACATCTTTAGAGGCAGAGCACTAGGGATGTGTACGTCCTTCACAGATGCCAAAGCATTATGCGTCTAGATTAGGGATGTAACGATATGAAAATTTCATATCACGGTTATTGTGACCAAAATTATCACGGTTATTATTATTATCGCGGTATTATTGAAATTGTGCTCAAAATGTTCAAAAAGCACTAATACACACGCTGAAATAATTTAACCAAGTTGTATTAAAAAAATAATAAAATAATTAGCACAATGTACCTTCTGTTGCAGAAACATTCAAATATTAACCCTTAGTGGTCTGAGCCTATTTTGTCCGTGTTTCAGTCCTTTTTCTTTCTTTCTTTCTTTCTTTCTTTCGAACATGCAACAAAAACCAAAAAAACAAAAGATAAGCACATAATAAAACATTCATGTGGACAGAATCTATCTCCAAGCACATACAAGTCTTTTGATTTTGCCTTTATATATAAACAAATGTTTACTATACCCATGTTTGGGATCTTTTTTTTCAGCACAACTTCATCTATATCATCTGCCTTTTATTTTTTTCACTTTAACCTACTATAAAAGCATAGAAGGACAGAAAACACAAAAAATATATAAAATCTGATTTGAAAAATTTATATACTTTATCACATAAATAACACAAAGATGCTTAACAGACCTTTTCATAGACTTTAAAAGTGAATATCGGTTGTAAATATTAAGTATATACAGTTAAAATTGTAATAAGTTAAAACTATACTCAAATATTTGATATAAAAGCATAGCTTTACATAGACGTTTTTTCCCCTAGAAGTGCGGTAATCGAACACGATTATCATGATAATTAGAATTTAAATGTAATACTAACCATCTGTGATTTTTGCCGCGGTTTATCGTTATACCAGTAATTGTTACATCCCTAGTCTAGATTAAGGGTGTGTATCGGCAAGACTCTGGCGATACAGGACAAAATACACAGTAACAGGATCACAATACGATATATCACAATATATCACGATACTGTTAAAAAGGCAATTTTTTGTTTGTTTCTTTTTAAAAAAATGATCATTTCCTATAATCTGCACAAATACTAAACACATTTTATTTGATCAGAACAGGATCTAATGCTATATCACAAAATTTTGCTGTGTTAAAATTTTAATTGTGTTTTACAGACATTACAGTTTAAGATCCTGTTCAAATGCTCATATTCTATTAATTCATAACTAACATCAGAACAGTATTTTTGTTCAGTCCCAACAAGGGAACTAACATTATTTAATCAACGAGTGTTAAATAATAGTAAATAAAACACAAACAAAAAACAAAAATGAACCCCCCCCCCCCCCCCCCCCCCCCAAGTTGAGGACCACTTATGTCAAAAAACAAAAATGCTTGAGCACATAAAATGATAAATAAATATATAAAATAGTTGAAAGTTTGCTTCTGTAATTTCATTAAGTTTCATTATGAACATTGACAATTGTTTTTCATAATAAATATTTAAAAAACGCAGGTCCGTTTTTATTTTTTGCTATTTCACACTGTTTAGCATTTATTGCATATAATAATGATAATTAACAGGCAAATATTGAAAGTTAAGTTCTTCCTGAAAAAAGTTGCAAAAGAATTGGCAAAGAACACATTTTCTGACACTTTTATTGCAAAAACAACATAAAGGAATCTAGGCCAGTTATAATGGAATCATTATAGGGTAAATTCATCACTGTTTTTACCATGGAAGAGGTAACTCATGACATTTTTATTTTACCTTTTGGGGTAAATGTTCTGAAACCACTGTGGACCAGGATCTCCCAACAAGACCTACCGTTTTTAAGATGGTCTGACCCAGTCATCTCCGTCTTAAAATGAAATCCTAATAAAACTGAACATAAAGTGAGCAACATGTTATGGAATTTCAACTAATTAAGACCACATAAACCTCTTATTCTGACATATACATCTCATTCTATCTTATGTAACATACCTGACATGTCCCTCAGTGTGACTGTGCTCATCACGACACAGATCATTATTCATGCATCAATCAAGTATTGTTTTATTATTTAATTTAAATGGACGTTCACTTTATGTTTTCATGCTGGGAATAAGATGTAGATCCTGACAAGCTGTCATCTGTCTGAGTGTGTATAACATAACCTTGTTAACTCAGAAAAAAACCCACTCACAAATAGAGAATTAAATGTACAGCTTTAACTCTGAGAATAGACTCAATCAGCGGTGTGTAATTTATAAACACGAGAGCAGAGTTTGTACGTTACATAATCACTAACACCACCGCCACAACGCTGGCCGTCACCTGAGAAACAAACTAATATAAACCCTCTGTAAAAGCGACACGACGTCCATCACTTAAACTGTAATGAACATGTGGAAGTGTCCGTGGTTGGACGGGCTGTCACATCATCTGTATGAAGCGACCAATCAGAGAGCTCCTTCAGACAGCAGGAGGGAGGTGACATAACCACGCAGGGTTTGTCAGAGAAAAGCTGCCAGTGAGCAGGTTCGTTCACAGTCACTGACGCAGACTTTAAGTCAACCCAAAACCCAAAGTTTCCCTCATTTCAAGTTTAATAAACTCACAATTAGGGATAGGAATTGTTAAGAATTTAACGATTCCGATTCCATTATCGATTTTGCTTATCGATCTGATTCCTTATCGATTCCCATTGGGTGAGGGAATAAAAGAGTACAAACAGGTGTGTTTGCATTAACTGTCTTTTATATTTCCATCTGCACAGAAAATCTAACATACACAGTATGAACAAATAATAAGAACATTTGATGCATGGCCCGGTTCGGGGGTGGGGGTGCATGCAGTGAAAGCGAAACTTAAGACGCTTTAGTAATTCCTCTATTGCTGCATTTCTACTACGTGGAACCAGTTCGCCTCGGCTCTGCCTGTCTCCCGTTGTTGTGCACCTCATTTCCTTTCCCCTACCTTCAGAAACTTGTATTTGGGTACGACGTTTGTTGCCTGCACCGGAACCAGAACTGGAACTGGGCCCAGCGTTCACTCTGCTGCTACATTCACAAGCTTCACTAAGTAGTGTACCGAATACGTGACATTCCTGTAAATGATTCACATGCTGTGGACAAATGTTTGAGGATATTGGAGGGATTCCACCCTTTAGAATAGGGGTCACCAATTCTGGTCCTCGAGGGCTGCTATCCTGCATGTTTTAGATGTAACCCTGTTCCAACACATCTGATTCAAATGATAAGCCTATCATCAAGCTCTGCAGAAGACAGATAACGACTGTCAGGTGTGCTGGAAGAGGGAAACATCTAAAACATGCAGGATACTGGCCCTCGAGGACCAGGATTGGTGACCCCTGCTTTAGAAGAAATGGAAGCTTTGACAGTGCTCCAGGTAAGTGGACCTGGTGTCGTCTTTTTAGACCGTTTCCGCCTCAACACCAGGTTGGCTACGTTCTGACCAAAACAATGAAGCGTACGCGTGATGTCATCACGCATACACAACTAAGGCGGAATCGATAAACAGGAAGGCAAACGATTTCAAGGAATCAAGCTACTGGGACCTGGTTCTCGATTCCCATCCCTACTCCCAATTTACACTAAACCTGCTGTATGAAACCTAGACTCCACTATAGTTATATACATACACTATGTGGACAAAAGTATGTGGACACGTTGAATTCAGGTGTTTCTTTTCTAACAGGGGTCTGGGATACAAAACAATAATGACTAATGTCAGAATATAGTTTAATATTATGGGATAAATATCATTGTATTGGTTTGTTTGGGCAGTGGTTAGCACTCATGCCTCACAGCAAGAAGGTCCTGGGTTCGATTCCAACACCAGTTGATGGGGGTGGGACCTTTCTGTGTGGAGTTTGCATGTTCTCCCCACGTCTGCGTGGGTTCTCTCTGGGTACTCTGGCTCCTCCCACCATCCAAAGACATGCGCTGATAGGTTAATGGGTTAATCTAAAATTGCCCATAGGTGTGAATGTGAGTGATAGTTGGTCTCTATATGTTCAGCCCTGAGATGAATTGGCATAATGTCCAGGGTGAACCCCACCTTCGCCCTAGTGAGAATAAAGCAGGTTCAGATAATGAATGAATGAATGGTTAGTTTGGTTTAAACTGTTATCTTTGTTTCCAAAATGCCTCAGAGGTGGTTTGGACTTCATTTCTATCAACACTGATTTTCTTTTTTTGTTGTTTTTTTTTTTCCAAGACTATGATTTTAAATGTTCTTCCTCTAAATTTCTAAAATATTTTTCCTGCTGTGACTGTAAATAATAATTTTCTACCACAACTAACCATCTACTTTAATCACATCTCACTGAGGAAGAAAAATCTGCCATTAAACTTTAAGGAAATATTAATGCTTTTATCTCAGATCCTCATGAACAGGACATCTTACAGCTGTAGACATGATGTGTCCCCATATTTATGGCCATATAATTTAGAAACATCAATATTCCTTTGTTTGTGGCGGTGATAGGCTCTGCCCCCTCCCCCCAGCAGTTAAGAAAATGGATGGATTTATGTGTTTAATAAAAAATCCATCGTGTTAAATATTGTTGTGATGCGTGCGTCCGTGTGGGTTCATCTGTATTTTTCAGTGCCGTTCTGGGACCAACAGTCCATGTATGTTCTGGACGGAGCTGCAGGTGCAACCGAAGGCTGAACATAGGATGTAAACACAACAAAGAGCACGGTAAACAAGAACAAAAACCAGCTGCCAGGGTTAATACCCTTAGATCAGGTTTCAAAGACAAATCACATTTAAGTCCATTTGTGTCACTTTCAAAACTTCTGGACACAACTGGGATACTAGTGCGTTCTCGTGTAATGTTCATTTCTTTCAGTACTGTAACTGAAAAAGTCACTTTTTCATCAGTTTTCTCTGTTTTGATACATTAACCTTTGAATTTACTCATAAACATCTACATGATCAGTAGGAAAATACCAGATTTTCACCGATATATTTAATGTGATATCATGACTCGCATAAATATACGCACCACTTTTAATTTGCGTGCTACCTGTACGCATTATAAGCTTTCCGTGTGTATGTTCACGCCGCAATTAGGCCACTGTCCAACCTGAACCGATGTGTCAAATACAGCGCACTGAGGGTTAGGGTTATGAGAACTGGAGATCTTGGTGTAAATTGGCACGCGACCAAATGGCGTTGAATAACACGCAGAAGGATGAAAATGCGTAGGTATAGCACGACCAATGCCCTAAGAACTGGTGTGATGTACAACGTGTTTTCATGAGATAAGTATCCCGTCTGAGATGTCTGTTTTCCTCTGTTGATACGCAAACACGAAAACAGAGATTTGCAGACATCTCCAGTTTGGTCAGCCACTTTTTT
The DNA here is from genome assembly GCF_902148855.1 of Sphaeramia orbicularis. Lineage (NCBI taxonomy): Eukaryota > Metazoa > Chordata > Actinopteri > Kurtiformes > Apogonidae > Sphaeramia > Sphaeramia orbicularis. The sequence goes on along the minus strand of NC_043962.1, from coordinate 6,461,819 downwards.
CAGTGGGCGTGGCCATCTTTGTCGTTTAAATGATAATTGCAAATGCAGAGGAAAATGTCCGTTTTTGAGCATCCAACAGCTGTAGGTGTCGGTGTTCAGGGCGACACCTACAGTTAAAAGTCCGATAACTGAGATTCATTCATCATTCATTTTCTGAACCTGCTTTATCCTCACTAGGGTCACGGGGGTCGCTTGGAGCCTATTCCAGCTACACAGGGGCGAAGGCGGGGTACACCCTGGACAAGTCGCCAGTTCATCGCGGGGCTGAACATATAGAGACAAACAGTCACTCTCACATTCACACCTATGGGCAATTTAGATTAACCGATTAACCTATCAGTGCATGTCTTTGGACTGAGAGTAATCAGATAATTGTAATAATCAGATCTGATGCATTTACATGCACTTATGAAAAGCAATAATCAAAAAACCCTGGTTTAGACGCTCCAGTGCATTATTGGATTTCTTTCAGAGTACATAAGTACATATGATGGCAGAATTGAACTTTGTTATTGCTTTAGTTGTTTTTACACAAGCGCAGATGTAAAAGAACTAAATAAATCAGATTAACCTGAATACACGCAGGAAGACATCAGAGTATTGGGGGTAAATCCAGGTGTGCTAATCTGATTTCTCATAATCAGATTGCATGATTGCAGAATCAGCATGACATTAGGGGTGTGTATCGGCAAGAATCTGGCGATACGATACAAATCAAAATACTAGGATCAAGATGCAGTATATCATGATTAGGGATGTCCGATAATATCGGCCCACCAATATTATCGGCCCGATATTGGCATAAAAATGTAATATCAGTGAATATTGTTATCGGTTTTTTTGCCTATCTTTAAAACCGATAAAATAATGCCTTGATTTTGCCAGCATTTACCGACGCGTAAATGAAGCATTGTTTGTAGCTGAAAGAAATTTGCAGTTTTCAAAATTGTACAGTAGAGTTGCCACACTGTAATAGACTCATGGAGGGAGGGAGAGAAAATAAATAAATATGGCATTTTTTCACAACTTAAGTTGAAGTATGTATTCTTTGCACAGACAGTGTTTACATTTTGAAAGCCTTGTTGCATTTGAGAATGCATCCAGTGGGGCATCACAATAAAATTAGGCATGATGTGTTAATTCCATGACAGGAAATGTGTGATGTTACCTAAAATTAGTTTAATATCCCACATATATCGGCAGCTGTATCGGTAGATATCGGAATCGGAAATTAAGCGTTGGACAATATTGGCATATCGGTTTTTGGCAAAAAAGCCAATATCGGACATCCCTAATCACGATATATCATGATACTGTTAAAAATGTGATTTTTTGTTTGTTTCTTTTTTTTTTTTTTTTTAAATGATTATTGCCTTGAAGAATTGAATTACAGCAGAAATCTGCACAAATACTAAACACATTTTTATTTGACCACAACAGGATGTAATGCTATGTCATGAAATGTTCCTGTGTTAAAACTTAAATTCTGTTTTACAGACATTACAGTTGAAGATCCTGTTCAAATGTTCATGTTCTAATAGTTCAGAACTAACATCAGAACAGTATTTTAGTTCAATCCCAACAAAGGAACTAACATAATTTAATAAAAGAGTGTTAAAGAATAATGAATAAAATATAAACAAAAAAGAAAACCAAAAAAAAAAACAAAAACAAAAATGAACCTCTACAATATTTGCATTTGAATAAATACCTAAAAACATCGATTCAGTATTTTTTTATATCGATACAGTATTGTGAAATAAAATATTGCAGTATATTGCAGAACCGATATTTTCTTACACCCCTACATGACATACAGCGCCATTTATTGAGATCAGTCAGTAAATATTATAATAAACGTGGATAAAACCTTTAATAATCTGATGTAAGGCTTAATCCAACACACTGAATGAAGCGGTTGTTTTCTAACGCTCCATCCGTGAATCGTCGAGTAACCCGTGCAGATGTACCACCTGAACTGTAATGCGTAGACTGTTGAGCAGGAGTTGATTTATTTCCAGGTTTCGCATAAACTGAAGGAGAAATAGTGAGGATGACAGATGACAGAGCGCAGCTGTTCCACCGTCGACACCTCCGACCAACGCTGACACATGAATCACTTTACAAATGGCTATAATTACCTGTACTGATCAATACAACTTTAAATGAAACACACTTATCACTCTAAACCCCCCCACCCACCCCCGTCTACAACCCGGCTTTTGGTCGGGGCTGACAACAGGGAGGAGATGTTTAACAGAGTGCTTAGTGTGTGTTTGTTTCCCCAGTGGAGACATGGGGAGAACTGGAACACTATTATCCGGGGTCATGGGGAGCACTTAATACTGACAGAGACAGAGTGAAGGAGCTGGAGGGGAGGATGGGGGGGGGGGGGGGGGGGGGGGGGGGGGGGGGGGGGTTGAACCTGCCAGGATCCAGGTGAGCATATTATGCACAAGCTGCACTTCATGTTCAAAAGTCATATTATTTTTCACAATTTGCATTGGGTTAGAATTTAAAAGTTATTCATTTTTGCTTGATTTTTAATATTCTGACCCATCCACTAAAATCAGCACATAGTGAACGATGGAAAATTACTAAACTAACACCCTCCTACTAAGGGAGTAAAAAAATACACATTGAACTAACAAAAAATAACAATGCATATTAACTAGTGGTGCTGTTAATTGACAATGAACCCTTTTACATTCACACGATACTCCGATTATTCTCAGATTTCTGGAGTTAGGGTCGGATTATTCAAGGTATCATGTACACAGTATAATCTGATCTGTTTTGTCAGATAACAGTAGTAATCTGATTATGAGAAATCGGATTAACACACCTGTTACGCCCCGGCCTAGGGGTTCACCAGGGCGAACATAATATGCTCAGCTTTGTCCCCTCCCAGCTCCCAAGCACACACGTCAGTCAAAACTAAGGTTTACAATGTTTATTATTAGTATTTTTCTCAACAACTAAGGAAGGGTCAGGGGAGGGAGCGGCTAAAACAACAAACAAAATATCTTCTTTTACAATTCCAGGGCTCGTGACTGCGACTGAATTACGGTCGCATGCGCCTGAGAATTTCGGTAGTGCGACTGTTTTTGAGATTACGATCGCACGGTGCGCCAATAAAAAAAATGAGCGAAAATTAATACGTGCGCCTAGAATAATGGCTGCAGAAGTAACTCGTCAGCTGAAAATAAACAAGCTCCACGCCCCGCTGACTGAAGCGGAAAATCAAGTCCCCGCCCCCTCGCGTGCGCAGGCGGCATAAACAAAGGGATCAAATAACTCCACCGACGTTTGAAACAATCTCCTGACTTCAGGCGTGGTGTAGACCACAGTGACTAAGGGTACGTTTACACGGCAACACTCCGCAAAGATTTCTCCTTTGCATTATAAAATCATTCCGCGTTAAGACGCCGCCGCTATGATAACGATCTGCGTTAACATGAGTCCGCGAGGACGGCTGAATACGCTGTAGTGGCCATGCCAGACCAGTAGCTGGCGATGTAGAGCTGTAGTGAAACAGTGGTGGTAAAACAGGCGCCTGCGCACAAACAATTTCCGGTTTAGACAGCCTTTAAATGAGGAGAAGAAGAAGAAGAAGAGGAGGAGGCGGACAACACTATTTACAAACAACAATGGCGAGTGGTCGTACAAAGACGCAGGACTTCTTTGTCTGGACAGACGAGCTGAGCACAGTTAGCAGCACATATGTTGTTCTGAAACCGGCCATTGTTGTTGTGGTTGTTCCTTCTTTTTCTGCAGCTTTATTGTGTCATAGAGGCTGGCAAACCAGCTTGGAGGCGCATTACCGCCACCAACTGGCCCGGAGTGGGTTAACTGGCGGTTCTTGGCTGCGCGCGCATGCGGTGACGTCATATTTTACCCCGGAACGCTCCGACTCGCGTTAACACGGAGCTGGAATGCGGAGCGTATCGATAACGTTCCACCCTGGACCCTGGTATCAAAAGTTTCCGGATTCAGGCACTCTAGGCACCGTTTCCATGTTAACAGAAGGCTAATCTGCGATGAACTCTTCCCGGAGTCGACTGAAGCCGACGCCGTGTAAACGGCCCCTAAGGGCCTTTAGGCCATGAAATAAAAAAGTTGGTTGTTGCAAATAATGGTGTGATTCGTCTTTCTTCTCCAAGAACCAACTAAAGTATATACCACACATTGACAATTGTTTTGCACCTGTGTCAATGTAAGCTTTTTCTTTCATACTCTATTCAAATACTTTATTCTAGGTTGTTAACATTGCTTAAATACATATAGGAATATTACTTGGTATGGCCAAGAGTTTTGCTTGTTCTCCAAATTTTTTATATAATAGTGGTGCGCCTAGATTTTAGCCTGTGCTCCTAACTTTTTAGGGTTAGGAGCACAGTGCTCCCAGGTCAAAAAGTTAATTTTGAGCCCTGAATTCACACTAACTTACCTACTCCAAATAAATGCAAGAAAATAAAATACACAAAACTTACCTAACTACCTAACCAAAAACAGGAGAAAACAAAAGAGCCGACCTCCCCTACCTGAAAAAGGTGCAATTTAACAAAAACTATTTACAAATACAAACAATCGAATTTTTCGGGAGCACACGAAGACTGACGGTCACACACACGAACACAGGGTTGAGAGCTGGCAGGAGGCAAGAGAGAGCATGGGTGGAAGCTCCAGGGCCATTTTTAAAGGGGCCGGTCAATCACAATCCACCTATCAGCACCTGCAAACAAACAGACACAAAAGGGGCACAGCACACCTACAGGACGGGGGAGAACACACACACTAAACAGAAAACACATACATATACATAGACAAATTATGACCCAGGGTCATAACACACCTGGTCTATTTTTGTTTTTGTTTTTGTTTTTTTTTGGTTTTCCTTTTTGTTTATATTTTATTCATTATTCTTTAACACTCTTTTATTAAATTATGTTAGTTCGTTTGTTGGGATTGAACTAAAATAATGTTCTGACGTTAGTTCTGAACTAATAGAATATGAACATTTCAACAGGATCTTCAACTGTAATGTCTGTAAAACATTATTTAAGTTTTAACACAGGAACATTTCATGATATAACATTAGATCCTGTTGTGATCAAACAAAAATGTGTTTAGTATTTGTGCAGATTTCTGGTGTAATTCAATTCTTCAAGGAAATAATCATTAAAAAAAAAGAAGAAACAATCAAAAAAATTGCCTTTTTAACAGTATCATGATATATTGTGATATATTGCATCGTGATCATAGTATTGTGATTTGTATCGTATCACTAGTTTCTTGCCAATACACAGCTCTGATGTCATGCTGCTTCTGCAATCATGCAATCTGATTATGAGAAATCAGATTAACACACCTGGATTTACCCCCAATACTCCAATGTCTTCCTGCATGTATACAGGTTAATCTGATTTGTTGAGTTGTTTACGTCTGCGCATGTGTAAAAACAAAACAACAACAGGAAGTTTGAGTCTACCATCATGTGTACGTATGTGCTCTGAAGGTTTTTTCAATTATCGCATTTCTTAAGTGCATGTAAATGCGTCAGATCTGATTATTGCAATTATCCGATTACTCCCAGTTGTCGGACTTTTAGCTGTAGGTGTCACCCCAAACACTGACACCTACAGCTGTTGGATTTTTCTCTACATTTGAGCCTATCATTTATACGACAACAATGGCCACGCCCACTGAAAACGGTGGTTTCTAAAAACTCTTGCCACATTGTCTCTGGTCATGCCCCAACATTCAGGGATACTGGGAGTCTGTCCTACTTGAAATTAGAAAAATTCTCAAAACCCACATTGGTTTTGACCCTCCATCTCTTCTCCTTGGCTTACCAAATAGGTGTATCAGTAACAAACATAATAGGAAACTATAAAATATTTTAACTTTTTGTTCCTGAAAGAACATACTACTACACTGGACTTTTGATAAACCCCCTTCTATTTCTGGATGGAGGAAGCTGATAGTGGAGCACATTCCGCTTGACTTTTTGACATGCCTGACACACTGTAGGACTGACATATTCAATCCCATTTGGAAACCCTTCCTGGACTGTACTGAGGGAAATGTGTCCTTAATTCTGTCTCGAGCTTTCATCTGCTCTTGAATGAACTTTTTGTTGTATTGTGTAGATATCAATTTCATTTTTCATTTTTTTTCATTTTTTAATTTTATTTCGAACATGCAAAGAAAATAAAACAAAACAAAGCAAATTAAGACATAAACAAAATAACATTTAAATGGACAGAATCTATCTTCAGGCACATACAAGTCTGAATTTTGCATGGTTGAAAAGGAGTAGGAAGAAGTATAAACTTATTTAATCCTACCCCTCAGTGCTTTTACACCTTTTTCGTTAACTTTATACAGCAATCGGCCTATACTATTTCCCTAATTTTAGCATCGTAACACAACAATCCATAATGCAGTAACTGAATTATCCACAACAGTATGTTCATGTCAGTACAGTCATACAACCAGACTCAACAAATCAAACATTTTCTTCAATAATTCCAGCAGATTTATCAGTATAACATCATTCATAAACAAACAAGCCTCACTGTCATTATTAAATACTGTACCTCTCGAATCAATTCTTTATATATTTTTTTTTTAAACTGAATTATGTTTGATATTGTGTGTGATATTGAATGTGATCAGTATCTGTCTCCATGCTGACTGTTAATCTCTGTTTTAGTTTTGACTGTGGTGCTGAGCTGTGTTTTGTATTATTTTGAACAAATGAAAATTCAATAAATATATTCTTAAAAAAAAAAAACCTCTTGCCATACTGGAGATTTCTGTAAATTTCTTTTTTCGCGTTTGCTAATAAACAGAAGAAAACAGACATCTCAGACAGGACAATGATCTCATGAAATCGTGTTGTGTGTCACAGCAGTTCTTATGGCATTTGGTGTGCGATACCTACGCAATTTTGTCCTTTCGTGTGTTTATTCAATGCCATTTGGTCGTATGTCAACGTACGCCAAGATGTCCGGTTCAGTACGTGAAATTTGACGTGTTGTGAACATACGCGCCGAAAGCTTCTAATGCGTACAGATAACATGACAATTACAAGTGGTGTGTGATATCACGTTGCAGACTGACAGTTTTCAATGGAAACACATTGGCGTCATACATGTGCAACTATTGGTTCATTTTGTTGTCATTCTTTTCAGGGTTCTGATTGGTTAATGGCACTCAATATGCCAGGCTGTGAAAGTCAAAAATAAGGAACTACATTTTTATATGTTTTTTTTTTTTTTTTTTACACCACCCCCTTTGGTTCAGTTTGTTTCTTGGTTTGTTTGTTTACACTTAAGCAGCAAAACTATTGGTTAAATTCACACCAAATTGGGTTTATACATTGCCAGTGACCCAGATTAGATGTCATTACATTTTTCTAAAAGTAGGCCAAAGTTCAAATGTTTTCAGATTAAAAAAAAAAAAAAAAATTATCCATATAATTATAAGTGGCGAAATACGTGTGAGGGGCGGGGTTTGTTGTTCCTGGCACTACTTGTTTTAATAGTTTTCTGTGTTTTTTTGCATCAAAAAATATGGTTTGTTTCCATTACAAACATGGCATTTAAAGGGTTAAAAAATATGACAGTTATTGAATATTTGGTATTTATGTTTATGGCTCTAGTTGATGAAATACAAAAAAAAAAAAAAATCTAAAAAAATGAAAAATATTTTGACTTTCCTTTTGCGCTGTACAGAATATTTGCCTCTGGGTCGGACACTGAAGGGTTAATGTAAATGTGAGGCCAAAGTGTATTCTGTCGTTAAAACTTACGTGTTGATGCCTCCTCCTGCTGGGGGGGGGGGGGCCTGGGAGGGAGGGGGAGGGGTCCGAGGCCCCGAACACCGACACCTACAGCTGTTGGATTCTCTCAGGTAATTAATGAATCGCACCTGGATCCGACGCTGTGTAGACTTTAAATGGAACCCAGGAGAACAAGTTCCTGACACGACGAGTCGACTAAATGATCAGCCTGGCATTCAGACGCTTTCATGTGAGAGAACACAGTGGTAGACGACTAACAAGGAGAACTGCCGTGAATCACAGGGTTTGGGTTTTTTTTAAATTTAATGTCAAAATGCATCACACCTCCTGCTCCGAGCTTTGAGGATTTTATTTTCCTCTGAGCTCAGTCACCTTACTTTGTACAGATGCTGTGTTTACAGTTGTACGGTTGAGTTTTCCATGTAAACACTGCACTTGTGAGAAGTTGGAAGCATTCGTTTCTTCCCTGTAGCTTTGTGGTTTTTTATTTTTTATTATTTATTAGCCTTTATTTGACCAGATAACGTCCTACTGAGACTGAATATCTCTTTTACAAGTACGACCTGGCCAAGAGGTCAGCAGCACATGCCATAATAAATGTAAGTTTAAAGAACTGGTAATAACAGTCTATTAAAATAAGACAATAATTTAGTAATAATATAAGTTTGACAAATTTTAAAGTGCAATTTCAGGTGAGGTTAGCAACAATTAGAAACACAGGTCCTGTCCATAGGATTCACTCTGCCTAGTCCGTAAGACGGATGGAAAAGTTTGGACTGAAATGAGTTCTGCTAACTTCAGCTCATGCTACGTTTACATATCGCTGGTATCTGAAAAACAAAGATTTTTCTCTGCCTTTGTGCCTATCGTTTATATGACAACAATGGTCACACCCACCGAAAATGGCCCATGGAACAGAGACAGTTACAGCTGCTGACGGCATGGAGAATACTTTCAGAAACAAAGTTTTCGCATGTGTTTATAGCGACATCGACGACTGCTGATGACGTAACAGGTCTGGAAGGGTTGGACCATTTCATAGGAGAATGTTTCAATCGCTAACCCTTACAACTCTGTGTCAAGGGGTAGTGCCAAGTGCAAGGGCCAAGGGGTAGGGATAAGGGGAGGGCCAAGGGGTAGAGGTAAAGGGAAGGCCAAGGGGTAGGGATAAGGGGAGGGCCAAGGGGTAGAGGTAAAGGGAGGGCCAAGGGGTAGGGGTAAGGGGAGGGCCAAGGGGTAGTGCCCAGTGCAAGGGGTATGGGTAAAGGGAAGGCCAAGGGATAGGGGTAAGGGGAGGGCCAAGGGGTAGGGGTAAGGAGAGGGCCAAGGGGTAGTGCCAAGTGCAAGGGGTAGGGGTAAGGGGGTGGGCCAAGGGGTAGAGGTAAAGGGAAGGCCAAGGGGTAGGGGTAAGGGGAGGGCCACGGGGTATTGGTAAGGGGGTGGGGGAAGGGGTAAAGAGGAGGGGTAAGGGGTGAATTGGGGTTGGGCCTAAGTCTTTAAGGGTCAAAATAAGCATCATTTTTTGTGATCTATCAAGTTCACCGTGTTTGCAGTAAAATGTTCTGTTGTGAAATCGGCTAAACAGGAGTCAAACAGTGTACGAGTGTTTCACGTCATCTCATATGTTTAAGATATTTCCAAAGCGTCTCTCCTCGTGCTTGTTCTGAACAAACCCTCCGTACACTCGTCACATGTGAACACAGCCTGCTCTGACAAATGCATTCAGCGTACGTCTTTAAAACTTTGCCTACAAAGGCCTGTCTCTTCTCGCCCGGTTCAAGGTAGAACTGAATACGTTGCCATGGTTTTGGCAGCGAGCGCAGCCAATCCTCATCACAGCTCCGTCTGCTTTATGTCTAATTTCTCATGGAAAAATAACTCCACCAAGGTCTGAAAAAGAAAGCAGGGTGAGAGAACATAGTGATTCATTTAATACAGACGACTGCAGAGGTGAGAGAGTTAAGAAGGCATGTTTCACAACACCAAGGTAAAGAGGTAATTTGAACGTGTGACCATACAAACTCATGCATAGACATCATTTTATCGTATATTCTGAAATCAAGTTGATGGGATTGTGGGGGGGGGGTTACAGGATATATGTTACTGAGGATACTTCCAAAATGCTGGAATAACGGCTTTTACTAAAACAGCTACTTGTTAGATTGGGTGTTACAAGGATGAGGTTTTAAAGCTGTGTTTCCTTTTTTTGAACAAACGTCCCTTTATGTCATCATGAGCCTCCTGTCTGAACTCTGAGAAATTTGGGTAATTTGCCAGACGTATAGACGAAAAACTGCAACAAAAGTATTGATCTCATCACTCTAGTATCGATGCAATACCGATGCTCAACTTGGTATCGATTTTTTAGATTGATATGCCCAGCCCTAGTATTCGCGGAAATTGACATAACATGCTAACATGCTGCTTGATATTTATTCTCTGGGGTGCCATAAAGGGGGCGTAAATATGACAAATTCATGGGGCCCGGTGGATATTGGTTAGAAGTTGTGAAAATTTTGTTTAAGCTCCGCAGTAAAAGAGAGACATAGAAGCCTGGAGTTGGACATCCACTTTTGTTTTCACGCCAGTTGTGGTTGTTACAGCACTTATGAAACACACACCTGTACATCCAGTCCTTTCACTACAGGACCCCCCCCCCCCCCCCCCCCCAGCTCCGACGACAGATTTACAGATAATTTACTTTCCATGGGGTCCACAATTGACAGCAGCACCCCAGTTGATACTTATACAGACTAACGCCCCCCGTTTCGGTCTCTCAGCTTTCTCGTTCCAAACGCCCCTCAACGGTTTCCCAATGTTTTTAAAGCATTAAAACACAGACAGTTAAAAGACTGCGAACTGTTTGAATGTGATATTCTATCAGTGTAAATATACTCTATTCCAACCCTTCAATAGTGAATGTACAAAAGCATTATCGGAAACATGATGTTGTAAATGTAGTGGGTTCGGCAGGCGTCATCTTCATTGGCAATTTCTTCAATTATGGGCAAATCTTTACTAATTATGGTCCAAATTTTGATGGATTATAAAATGGAAGCGGTTACAGATATCTGGATAGTTACTATGGATCACTGATAGGAAGTCATATTTGGACTTAAGTTTGGGCCTGTGACCTTTGACCTTGAGTGACCTTGAAGGGTCAAACTCAAGGTCAACAATGTCTAAGTAAGTAAATTTTATTTATAGAGCACTTTTCACAGACAGAGTCACAAAGTGCTTTATCAAATCAAAATCAATCTACATTTCAACAGTCTTCTCCAAAAGTACTGGCCGGATTAATTTCAAATGTTATGTCACTTCCTCAGGGCAATGTTCATCAAGTATGTTCAAAGTTTTGAAAATGTTGATTTTTTAATTTTTGGCTCATTTTTGACATATTAAAAATGTTCCTTTCCTTCTAATGGTCCATATTTTAATGGTTTATAACGTAAATGGTTACAGATGTCAATCTAGTTCCTATTGATCACTGATGGAAGTCATATATGGACTTTGATTGGATGAGTTGAGTTCTCCTCCAGTGAAAGTCTTGTCTAGTTCACTTGTCTAGTTCAATTGATCTGCATCCAGACCACAGGACTGGAACATAGAACAGAACCTGACAACCTCACACATTCAGCCGTGGATTGATTCAGACAGAACATGATGCTGACATACAGAGACACCGGAACTACTTTTAACATCCATCCATCCATCCATTATCCACCGCTTCTTCCGGGGCCGGGTCGCAGGGGTAACAGTCTAAGCAGGGATGCCCAGACTTCCCTCTCCCCAGACTCCTCCTCCAGCTCTTCCGGGGGGACCCCGAGGCGTTCCCAGGTCAGCCAAGAGACGTAGTCTCTCCAATGTGTTCTAGGTCTTCCCCGAGGTCTCCTCCCGGTGGGACATGCCCGGAACACCTCTCCAGGGAGGTGTCCAGGAGGCATCCGAAACAGATGCTCAAGCCACCTCAGCTGGCCCCTCTGGATGTGGAGGAGCAGCGGCTCTACTCCGAGCTCCTCCCTGGTGGCTGAGCTCCTCCCCCTATCCCTAAGGGTGCGCCCAGCCACCCTGTGGAGGAAGGTCATTTCGACCGCTTGTATCCAGGATCTTGTCCTTTCGGTCATGACCCAAAGCTCATGACCATAGGTGAGGGTAGGAACGTAGATTGACCGGTAAATCGAGTGCTTCTCCTCTCGGCTCAGCTCCTTCTTCACCACAACCGATTGGTACAGCGACTACATCACCGCAGACGCTGCGCCGATCCACCTGTCAATCTCATGCTCCATCCTTCCCTCTCTCGTGAACAAGACCCCAAGATACTTGAACTCCTCCACTTGGGGCAAAGACTCTCCGCCGACCCGGAGAGGGCAGACCACCTTTTTCCGGTCGAGAACCATGGCCTCGGATTCAGAGGTGCTGATCCTCATCCCACTCGCTTCATACTCGGCTGCAAACGCCCCAGGGCACGCTGGAGGTCCAGGTACTTTTAACATTCGCCTCTAATTTGTCACCAAATCTGGTGTAATTTAACTGTTGATGATGCAGTCATTCAAGTCAAAAAAATGTACACAGACTCACTTAAGAACCATAAAACTTAAGTTTCTGTGCAAAAATTAATCTCTGAAGCAGATGAAAGGGAAGGAAACTGTGATTCTTTTGTGCCTCTGTCAGATTCTCTGAGGGCAGGTGACCTTTACACAGTACATTTCCTACTGTACATCTACACTGTCTCTGATTCGACTGGCATTTGTCATCCTTGAATAATGTAGTTTGTAGGCATTAACTGACTTGACTGTTGAATTTTTTGAGGAACAGCTCGATATCTCTGCAAATAATGTCCTATGTGGACAAAAGTATGTGGACACGTTGAATTAAGGTGTTTCTTTTCTAACGGGTCTGGGATACAAAACAGTAATGACTAATGTCAGAATATAGTTTTATATTATGGGATAAATATCATTGTATTGGTTAGTTTGGGTTAAATTGTCAGATGATTTTTTAACTTAATTTCTCTATACATTAATTTTTTTATCCATGATTAGGATTTTAAATGTTGTTCATGTAATATTTTTCCTGCTCTGACTATAAATAATAATTTTCTACCACATCTAACCATCTACTTTCATCACATCTCACTGAGGAAAAAAAATCTATCATTAACTTGAACTAAATATTGATGTTTTTATCTCTAATCCTCATGAACAGGACATCTTACAGCTGTAAGATGTCCTGTTCATGAGGATTTGAGATAAAAACATCAATGTTTATTTTCGTTTACAGTCAGAGCATGAAAAATATTTTAGAAATTTAGAGGAAGAACATTCAAAATAAGGGTCATGGATTAAAAAAAACCCAACAATGTTGAGAGAAATTAAGTCAAAACCATCTCTGAGGCATTTTGGAACAATTTAAACCCAACTAACCAATGCAATGATATTTATCCCATAATATAAAACTATATTCTGACATTAGTCATTATCTAACAGACCCCTCTTAGAAAAGAAACACCTGAATTCAACGTGTCCACATACTTTTGTCCACATAGTGTAGGATGTGGTGTCCGACTGGCAGATTCCAGGTGATCACACTCCAACTTGAAAAACTCTGCACTGAAAAAAATATTTTTTGGTGCAGTAATATTTATTAGGTTATCTGTCACAATTTTTATTTTCTAATTGTAAGTATCAGTGAGAACTGGAATTATTCAAGTAAAACTAAATATGTCATTTGTCACATGAACCTAGAAATACCAAGTAAGTTTTAATAGACAATGTAAACTGCAGAAAAAATTTGTAAAATGTTGTGTAAATGTTACTTAAATATTATCCATTAATAAAAGTTACAAAAAGTATTGTAGTGAGCCACATTGATTGTAATGGGGGCAGTTTATGCTGAGTCATGTGACTCATGTAGTTTACAGTGCGCTACCTTGCAACTTGTAAATATTTGTGAAAAGCAAGTTGCTGTTCTGTGTTGTGTAGTTCTATGACTCAAGTTCTGCCTGTAGGGGAGAGTATCTGAGTAAACTGGGTGGAAGGAATATTTCAGTTTGACACCATGACTGAATAGTCTGTGCTGCTGTCATACAGTCTGTGGTGTTTTTAACATGCATTGTTTAATGAAAGTAAATGTCACTGTTGAGAAGTGTAACCAATGTTCACTCTCTGGTAACTTTGTTTTACCAAAACATTACAGTATTTGAAAATTACCTTGAAAAGCTTTGGGTGCATTAGCATTAGCGTTTTTTTAGCTAAAAGCAGTCAGAATGTAAGTAAAACTTACAAAGAAGGAGAAAGTTAAATTCAATGACCATATTAATAATCATCAGTAAATTACCTGAGGTTTGCTAGTAAAATAAACATATATCCGCAAGTAAAGTTTACTTGATGATCGTCCGTGTAGAATTTACTTACAATTCTAAGTGCAAATACTTTCCTAAGTTTTCCTAAGTAAATAACACCCCCATTTTTTTCAGTGTGCCATAATACACCAGTTGTGTCCTCAAATATCCATATCCAGTCTCAGATGCAGACACTGTTTTTCTGCACATAGTGGTCAAAGAAAACCACAACACACCTGCGTTTGCATTATTAGCATAAAAACAGACAAAAACTGCTTAGTCTGCTCTCTGTCTGCGTTTCTCTACATCCGTCTTGTCTTTTCTCTACCTTCGCTGCCTCTCGACGCCGTGTCGTCCTCTTCCTGTTTTGCCTAGGTCAAGGTTTATTAAAGGTGTAGCATCTGCTGCCTCATCGAAAACTGCACTCCACAGCCAAATGCATGTTTTCATCCTCACTCTTCGCCTTTCAAACGGAAACATTCTTTGTGTTGGAGAACTGAAAACACACTTCTCTAAATGACCTTCAATGTTGCAGCTTTCCACTGAAGATAAACACCCAGTTCAGCTAAATGCACTTTTTGGTTTGATGCAGATAAATGTCCAGTGTTTTTTTTAGCTAAGCAGCTGATTGGCCAGGAGCTACTGCAGTGTTTTTCAACCTTGGGGTCGAGACCTCACATGGGGTCGCCTGGAATTCAAATGGGGTCACCTGAAATTTCTAGTAATTGATGAAAATTAAAAAAAAAACCTAAAAAAAAAAAAAATAGCGAGTTGAGACAATCACAATGCATAAAAGACATGACAAACTGTGGTTGTGAAACTGCAGCACTGTGGTTCTGTTTATCTGTCAAATGTTCATTGTGGTCGGTTTCAGATGCTGCAGCTCTTTCATAATTCATAGTTTGAGTTCTTGTTTGTTCAGTATTAATTGTCAGTCTTGTAAATCCAACCTGGACTGACTGTACATATCCTGACCAAGGAAAATCAAATACTCCCTTTGTGCAGTAATCTACACCTGGATTTACTGCCTCCATCCATAATAATATACATTATATAGACTAAATGTCCTCTAAAAATAAAAGTTTATTAGAAAAATAGTATAGAAAACTATTACATGATCAAAAACAAATAAAGTTTAGCAAAAAAAGTCTCTGTCCACTTGTGTTCACCTTTTTGATTATCTTGTTCATTTTGTTGATTATTTTGAAAAATAAAAATCTACCATTAAACTTTAAGGAAATATTGATATTTTAAACTATATGGACATAAATATTGGGACACATCATGTCTACAGCTGTAAGATGTCCTGTTCATGAGGATCTGAGATAAAAACATTAATATTTAGTACAAGTTTAATGATAGATTTTCCTTCCTCTGTGAGATGTGAAGAAAGTAGATGGTTAGATGTGGTAGAAAATTATTATTTACAGTCAGAGTAGGAAAAATATTTTAGAAATTCAGTGGTAGAAAATTTTAAATCATAGTTATTTATTAAAAAAAATACTAAAAAAATATGTAGTGAGTTGATAGAGACAGTCACAAAACATAAAACATGACAAACTGTGGTTGTGAAACTGCAGCACTGTGGTTCTGTTTATCTGTCAAATGTTCATTGTGGTCAGTTTCAGATGCTGCAGCTCTTTCATAATTCATAGTTTCAGTTCTTGTTTGTTCAGTATTAATTGTCAGTCTTGTAAATCCAAGCTGGACTGACTGTACATATCCTGACCAAGGAAAATCAAATTCTCCCTTTGTGCAGTAATCTACACCTGGCTTTACTGCCTCCGTCCATAATAATATACATCATATAGACTAAATGTCCTCCAAAATTAATGTTTATTTACAACATAGTATAGCAAACTATTACATGGGTTTCACACACTCAGTTTGTCATGTCTTTTATATTTTGTGATTGTCTCTGTCAACTCTTGATGTATTTTTTATTAATATTTTATTTTATTTTATTTTTTTTTATCAGTTACTAGAAATTTCAGGTGACCCCATGTGGGGTCCCGACCCCAGGGTTGAAAAACACTGCATTAATGTGATTACTATGCTTCTGCCTGTGCTTTTCAGTCACTAACCTGTTGGTAATGTTTGTAGTGTTGACAGTGGTTGTATTTTTTTTCCCAACTTTATTGAAAACATTTGAGTATTAAACAAACAAGATGTCAGAAGGGAAAAACCATTTAAACATATAAGTTTAAGAAAATAATGCATAGATTTAAAGACAAAGTATAATATACAAATAATAGTATGACAGTGGTTGTATTATGTGATGACTGAATAAAGAATTTCATCATCATCACTGATAGAAGTCATATAGATAAGATTTTTTAATTTTGGAAGAATTTGTGAAATTTTTTAAAATGTGTCTTTCCTACAAATGGTCCATATTTTGATGGTTTATAACATGTAAATAGTTACAGATATCAGTATAGTTCCTATTGATCACAGATAGAAGTCATTTATGGACTTTGATTGAATTAATTTAGTTTTTCCTTTTTTTTAAAATTGGAAGCATGATGTAGTAATTGTCGTGGGTTCGGCAGGCGTCCTCTTCATTGGCAATTTCTTACATTTTTGGTGAATTTTTGAAATATTGCAAATTTTTCTTTACTAATAATGGTCCATATTTTGATGGATTATAACCTGGAAACTGTTACAGATATCAATACAGTTACTATTGATCACTGATAGGAAGTCTTATTTGAACTTTCATTTGGGTCCGTGACCTTTGACCTGAAGTGACTTTGAAGAGTCAAACTCAAGGTCAACAACGTCTACATTTCAACAGTCTTCTCCAAAACTACTGGTCGGATTCATTTCAAATTTTATGTCACTTTCTCAGGACAATGTTCACAAAGTTTGTTCACAGTTTTGAAAATGTTGATTTTTGAATTCTTGATGAATTTTTTAAATATTCAAAATGTGCCTTTCCTTCTAATGGTCCATATTTTGATGGTTTATAACATGTAAATAGTTCCAGATATCAATATAGATATCAATGTGGCTGCAGAGACGTACGTAAAGACTGTAATTGAACCTGCGATGGAAAACAAAGAGTAAGAAACAGTGGTGATAAGTTACAGTTATGAACTTGTGATTATGGCTTGATGAACTCATATCATGTAAATGTTCATTTCAAATTACATATATGATGAGATTGCTAATTAGGTATGGGAAGCTTTTGTTTGATTGTTAAAAGATTAACCACAAAAGGGGTTATGGAAACGTATATTTTCTTTTTGTTAGGAGGGGGCGTAGCGCTCACGTGTTGTTTTTCACAAATGCTGGCAAATTGGGTGTGCATAAGAGTGTATGTGTGTAAATGTTTGTTTGTGTGTTCTGTTTGGTTACTTTGTAGCTCTACAACTTATAAATGTTTCTTTATAATTTACTATCTTTGGAAAACACGCAATGATGATGAATAAATTGCCAAAAGGATTGAAAATAGCTCATTTAAATATCTGTAGTTTGAGAAGCAAAGTTCAGGAGATAATTGGAATACTGGACAGTGACAAGTTCCATATACTGGCTATATCTGAAACTCATTTGGATGCAACAATAGAGGACTGCAGTTTATATATACATGGGTATAAATTTTATAGATATGATAGAAATATTAATGGTGGTGGAGTAGCGTTTTATGTTCAGGATCAGATACCTGTTAAAAGAAGGGATGATCTTGGTTGCATTGGTGTTGAAGCACTATGGTTGGAAGTGAAGCTGCCATATTTGAAGCCTGTTCTTATGGGTGTTTGTTACAGACCACCTAATGCACCAATAGTCTGTCTGGACAGAATCTGCTATATGCTGGATAAAGTATGTGACTCTAAAAATGAGGTATATTTTTTAGGAGATTTAAATATTGATTGGAGTTCTGATAATTGTGCACTAAAAAGTAAGTTGCTCTCAATAGCAGATACATGTAATTTAACACAAATTGTTACAAAACCAACCAGAGTTTTCTATAAGTCTGATGGGACAAAAACATCCACTTGTATAGATCTGATTTTTACTCATGCAGTTGATTTCTGTTCAAAAGCAAGTTCTGTATGTATGGGGTTCAGTGATCATAACTTAACTGCAGTCTGCAGAAAGACCAAAGTACCTAAATCAGGACAGAAGATTATTGTTAAAAGAATATTTAAACATTTTAATGAAGTAAATTATGCAGAGGAGGTCCGTAATGTTGATTGGTCAAGAGTATTACAAGAAAAAGATCCTGACAGAGCCCTGGAAGTCTTCATGAGTTTACTCATGCCTATTATTGATAAACATGCACCATTAAGACGAATGACTGTAAGAAATGTTGCTTCTCCTTGGGTTGACTCTGAACTTAAAGAACACATAAAGCTAAGAAACGAAGCAAAGGCAGAGGCAATCACATCTGGTGATATGATTCATTGGAAAAAGTACAGACAACTGAGGAATTTTGTCACAAAATTAAATAGAACAAAAAAAAAGATCTACTACGAAAATCAATTCAAAGAGGCAAAATTAGACGGCAAGAAAATATGGAATACACTTAATGGATTAATGGGACGGAAAGTCAAATCTTTACCAACATTTTTGGAAACTGATGAGACATTTTTGACTAAACCTGTTGATATTGCAAATTATTTAAGCAATTTCTTCAAGAATAAGGTTCAAAATTTGCGTAAGTGTATGGATTCTAGGTCAAAATGTGAATCATCTATTAGCACAATTAAAAATAAAATTATGAAGAACAGATCATGTAAATTTACATTTGAAAAAGTAAGTATTAATATGGTAGAAAATGTCTTAAAATTAATGAAAGTGAAACCGCCTGGTGTTGACGAACTCAATGTACAATTCTTAAAAATGGTAGCTGATGTGATTGCTGTGCCCATATGCTACATCATCAATTTGAGTTTAAATAAGAGTGTTTTTCCTGTTAGTTGGAAAAAAGCGAAAATCATACCTCTATTAAAAAATAACAAGGAGTCCTTTTCTGGTAAAAACTGCAGACCCATTAGTATTCTTCCTATTTTGAGTAAAATTACAGAGAAAGTAGTTTACGACCAAATTAATATGTATTTTAGTAAAAATGGGCTGAATACAGTATGTCAACATGCTTATAAGAAAGGACACTCTACAACAACAGCTTTAGTTCAGATAACTGATGATTGGTTAAAAGACATTGAAAACAGGAAAATAATTGGCACTGTAATGTTAGATCTTAGTGCAGCGTTTGATGTACTTGATCATGAGATTCTACTGGAAAAGCTAACTTGTTATGGATTTGATTTGGCTGCAACTAAATGGATGAGAAGTTATCTTACTGGTAGAGAATTCAAAGTACTGTTTAATGGTAGCTTTTCTGATACTCAGACGCTGTGTTGTGGAGTGCCCCAAGGCAGCTGTTTAGGACCACTTTTATTTTCTATTTTTACAAATGATTTGCCCTTTATTTTGGAACGTGCCACCATTGCTCTATATGCTGATGATTCTACCATTTATTTGTCTAATCCTGATATCGGTGAACTTAAAAAAGCTCTAATGAAGAGGTAATACTAATTGCAAATTGGATGAGAGGAAATAAATTAGTGCTCAATACTGAAAAGAGTAAATGTATGGTGTTGGGGTCAAGACATCTTTTAAAAAACTCCCCCTGTTTTGAATTGTCTGTTGGTGGAACTGACATAGAACAAGTAGCGGAGGCCAGGCTGTTAGGTGTGACTGTTGATAGTATGTTGACTTGGAATTCTCATATAAAGCAAATATTAAATAAAATGGGCAGAAGCATTGGTGCTGTTAAACAATGTAGGAATTGCATACCATATCAAATAAGGAAAACACTAGTGGAATCATTAGTTCTGTCGCATTTAGATTATTGTTCAATCATTTGGTCAAACACATCAGAAATAAATCTAAATAAACTTCAAATTGTGCAAAATAAAGCAGCTCGAATAGTCCTAAACTGTCCATTTAGAACAAGTACTAGAGACACTCACACCCGTCTGGCCTGGTTACATGTTAAAGGCAGAATTAGATACTTTTTAGTTAAATTTATTAGAAACATCATAATTACAAAAACACCTGAACTTCTTTACAGTAAACTGACTTTTTTCAGTGACATCCATCAATATTCCACACGTCAATCAGAGGACAGTCGTTTCCTGTTGCCTGCTTGTAGGACGAATCAAATACAGGGTAGTGTGCAATACAGGGCAATGGTGGCATGGAATACATTGCCACAATTTTTAATTTCAGAAATTCAAGCAGTTAGTTTTTCTAAAAGGTTGAGAATTTTTATATTTACCCAAGAATAACTGTCTGAGCTATTGTTTATCCTATAATGACATCATCTAGACGGTTTTGTTTTTTTGTTTGTTGTGGAGCTGTTGTTTTTGTTGTTTTTATTTATTATTATTATTATTTACTTATTTTATTTTTTACTTTATTTATTTATTTATTTATTTTTCTGTTGTTGTTTATATTATTATTGTAATTGTTTTGTATTGTGTGCTGTTGCTGATTTTTGGTTTTGTGTTGTTGTGTTGAGTGTATGTACATCCTGTTTGTTGAGTGAGTTGTGGGAAATTGTTGGTGCTTTGTTTCTGTGTTGTTGATGACCCCAGGAAGAGTAGCTGCTGGGGTATGCAGCAGCTAATGGGGATCAAACTAATAAACTAAACTAAACTAAACTATAGTTCCTATTGATCACTGATAGAAGTCATATATGGACTTTGATTGAATTAATTTAGTTTTTCCTTTTTTTTTTTTTTTTTTTGGAAACATGATATTGTAATTGTCATGGGTTCAGCAGGCGTCATCTTCATTGGCAATTTCTTACATTTTTGGTGAATTTTTGAAATATTACAAATCTGCCTTTACTAATAATGGTCCATATTTTGATGGATTATAACATGGAAGCTGTTACAGATATCAGGATAGTTACTATGGATCATTGATAGGAAGTCATATTTGGACTTAAGTTTGGGCCTGTGACCTTTGACCTTGAGTGACCTTGAAGGGTCAAACTCAAGGCCAATAATGTCTGCATTTCAACAGTCTTCTCCAAAACTACTGGTTGGATTCATTTAAAATTTTATGTCACTTCCTCAGGACAATGTTAATCAAGTATGTTCAAAGTTTTGAAAATGTTGATTTTTTAATTTTTGGCGCATTTTTGACATATTAAAAATGTTCCTTTCCTTCTTATGGTCCATATTTTAATGGTTTATAACGTAAATGGTTACAGATGTCAATCTAGTTCCTATTGATCACAGATAGAAGTCATATATGGACTTTGATTGGATGAGTTGAGTTCTCCTCCAGTGAAAGTCCCGCCCACTTCTGTAGTTAGATTGATGTGCATCCAGACCACAGGACTGGAACATAGAACAGAACCTGACAACCTCACGCCTTCAGCTGGGGATTGATTCAGGTAGAACATGACGCTGACGTACAGGGACATTGGTCTGATTCTCTGGTACAGAGTGTGCATAGTGATTTAAAACCTGCTGAAATAAGTAGGAATGAGCTCATCCTTGTCTTATTTTCATGGATGTTTCACTTCATTACGGTATAATTGAGACAGACAGAGACAAAGAGGTGACGCAGACGGGATCTAACAGTTTGGTTTTGCAGTTTGACCTCTGGCACGCAAATGACAGGTTCTTACAAATTGTCTTAGATACGCTCCGTGATGAGAGGATCATCAATATTCTGCTGTCAGTCTGGAGTCCAAACTGGAGAAAAAACAAGTCAGGGAAATTCTTAGTGACGTTGTACGGAAGCCAAAGACGGGTATTAAAAAAACAAATATTTATCACCAGACGATATGTTCATCATGTGCATTTTTTGTCATGATTTTGATCTTTATGCCTTTGTCACAGCTGATAATGTGGATTTCTGTAGAAATTCAAGAAAATAACATAAAATGGATGAAAAGATGAAGCAAAATATAAGTAAAAAAGAGGAAATTCTCACATAAAACAGACAAAGCATTAAGGAAAAATATTTTATTTGCACATACATTCCATGCAAAAAAAAAGAGTACTTTAACCCTTTCATGCACAGTGGTCACTCCAGTGGACAGTTCCTCTACAGTTTTACTCTTGTATATTCATGGGTTTTGTTGTTTTAGTTCCATATCAACCAACACAGTGGACACTTATGCATCATCTCATAAACTGCAATTCATACCATTACGGTAACTTTGCTGTTCTTGATTGGTTCTTGAGTGGAAATCAATTGTTAATATTCATTTTTTGCATATTATCTCCATGAAGTGAGTAATAACTAGTATTAGAATATGTTAAAATGTGAGAAAACATCAGATTAGCTGCATTAGACATGGTTTCATTTCACTGTTGTCATATCACTTTATGATATTGGGTTTTAAATACATGTTTCTTTGCTTAAAGAATAAAATTCATGGTGTAGCTGAGTGGACATTTTTGTAACTCCATGAAAAACAGGTTGATTTAAAAAAAATTCAATCACATTGTTGTTGTTTTTTTTTCTCATGCCTAAAGAGGAATAAAAACACTCAGGAAAAGAAATCTTAATTAAGGTTCTCATAATTCATGCATGAAAGGGTTGAGTTTAAATTATTCAGAAATATTGAATTGAGATGGTAGATGTGTTTTTGTTGTTGACTTTTTTTTTTTTTTAAATTTTGTTATTATTATGGTGTGAATGCTTGTTGCTGTCCACATTTAAGTTGATGTAAGCAGTGTATTAGTTGAAAAGGATAGGCAAAAAATAAGCTTTTGCTTCTAGCCTATTCCTTTTTTGGTTTTTTATTACAATTGATGATTGATACAATGATTGATGTAAAACCAAAAATAAATAAATAAGTTCATTCATTCATTCATTCATTCACGTTCTTACTGTAGAGTTAATAGTGTTGTTATTGACATGTTAGAATCAGGTAAAAAGGGGGAACTGAAATATTATTTTAATTCAAATATTGAAGTTTTAGGATGAATAGTTTTATTAGTGAGTAGTTAATGTTTTAACATAGGATTCGTTTGTTTAATCTGTTTTATTTCAATAATGTTAATAGTGAGTTCTTTGTGACCAGTGTTTATGTTTTTCCCTGTTCTAGTTTAAATATTTTGTCCGTCTGTTAAGTTTGTTAAAATAGGACACATCTGTCTGCATGGGAGAAAATTATCTTCTGTTCTTCCTTTAGATACACGTCTGAACACACACACATTCACACACAGTATTGTCAAACATAGGTGATGAGAAGTAAACTTATTGTTGGCATAAATTTACTTACAGTTGAGGCCTCACCTCTGCTTGACCTTTTCAGATAACGCTAAGTTAAAGACCAACCCATTTGTACAGGTGAGCCCCCCCATAGGGAAAATAAATGTGCAGTTCATCTAATGTTCTTTGAGTCCTCAGCGCTGAGTATCCATCTAATTTGTGATCAGAATAAATTTTGTCAACTTTGAGACCGCGACGAATCCAGACTAATCCCTGGAATTTCCAATAAAAGAACGCGTTAACATTATTGTCGTAGTAGAACCGCTGTATGCACTGCTTCTATATATAAATATTGAACAAATGGGCCAGTTTTGTTCCAGGTTGTAAACAGTACAAAAAACAGGAACAACTCAAATACAACTAATAACTGATCCTCATTTGCGTATTATTAACGTTCTGATTAACAAGTGTTGATTATTGGCTGTTTAACCCATAGTGACCCCTCATTTTTGCCATTTTTCTCTTTTTTTAACCATGTTTTTTTTTTTAAATTATACTTTTCTTTTTTCTTTGGGTCAGACAAGATATAGTTTTTAGATGTTACCTGCTTGACAGTTTCGACTATGACTCTAGTCCTCCTCAGAAGCATCACAGTTGAAACTGTCAAGAGGGTAATGTCTAAAAACTATATCTTGTCTGAACAAAAGAAAAGAGAAAAGTATAATTACATTACCAGTAGACAAAGTGAAAGTCATTAGCCTTATGTTCTTTTTTGATTTGCTGATCATTATTATTGTGTTACAGCTTATGACATAAATTTCTGCATAATTTCTGCAGAAATTGCACCCATTTGTCCCACGTTCCGAACAATAGGAACTAGTGCTGCAACAACGAATCCATTAAATCAATTCTTAAAAAAGTTGGCAACAGATTCGTCAGTCGAAATCAACATTGTACGCACTAGAGCCCTAACAAGAGCTGCTTGTAACCAGGTAAATTGTTCATATTCATTTTCACTGGAATCAAGTTTTCTCTGTTTTGCGCTGCATGACCACCTGCCCATGCCCCCATGTCTGTCCAGGTGTTTGACTAATACTTAAAGGTTAACTGTGTATACTGTGTATGTGAACTAATGCTATGGAATGTGTGGGTGGAGCCTTAATTTTTAATTTAATTTTTTCTTAAGTTTATACTTCTTACTCCTTTTCGACCATATGCAAAATTCAGACTTGCACGTACTTGAAGATAGATTCTGTTCATTTAAATTTTATTTTGTTTTTGTCTTAATTTGCTTTGTTTTGTTTTGTTTCTTTGCATGTTCTAAATAAATAAATGAATAAGTACATTTTCTAATTTTAGGAATGCTGGTACTTTACTTCTTACCCAGGGACAATAATTGAAAAATGGCTTTTTTGCTAATACTGGTACATTTACAGAAATGTTCATTAATGTGAACTGTCCCTGCTAAATAAATAAATAAATAAATAAATAAATAAAAATAAAACAAGTGTTCAGAGAACGCAAACCTCCGCTAAGCACCACAAACGGTGTGCATGTGTGGATCGACTATTTCTTTTTAAATTCAACAGTTTCCAGGTTGTTCCATACAGCAGAAAAAGTTGAAGCTTGGTACCAGTCATGTGTTTGTCAAATTATATTCTATTCACATCAATATTTGTTGTGTTATAATGAAAAATGTGTGGTAAATGGGATTTTCAATGTTAAATGTAAATGTCCACAGAGTCCACATTCCACAGTGGATGTGGACAGTTTTGTGCCAGATACAAGATATTGTTCAAAGCTATGGGTGGATCAAATTAGAGGCTAATTGGAGTGTTGAGTTTTTTATGAATTTTCAAAAATTGCTCAATGATGAGAGATAGGAAAATTGTAGATTTTGTGACCTTGCTGTGACCTTGAACTTTGGCCTACTTGGCCCAAAATTTACTGGGTTGGTCCCAGGGCCTAGGCCTATCTGTGGGGAAGATTTGGTAAAGATGGTTGGAAGAGTTTTCCCGTAAAGTTGCTAACAAACAAACAAACAAACAAACACACAAAGCAAAGTGATCACAATACCACCTGGCGGAGGTAAATAATCATTAGGTCTTGAGCACGTTAGTATTGAGGCACACCCGCAAGATATGGAACAAGATTTGGAAACTACCTGGAGTTATTATGGTCTGTTTCATTCAGTTATGTTGGTTGTTGCAGTATTACAACTTTGGCGCTTAAGGGGTTAATATGTTTGCGTCAGGCGGTCGGATTTCAATATTTCTGATCTGAGCTTCACCAGGAGTCTCATCTGGACACAAACTCCTCACTATCCTGATGATTCTCCACATTATCTTTATCATTCAGCTCAAAGATATTTAGACTAAAGATGACTCTGTTTTCACACACACACACACACACACACACACACACACACACACACACACACACACACTTACACACAGCTAAGCGTATACGTAGCGCAGGTGTTGTGACTTTGACAGAATTACAGCCTCAGTTCCATCTGATGTGGTCGATGCGTTGCTTGTGTGTGCGTTGGCGTCAGTCAGAGAGCATCATCTCCTCCTTTCACTGTTTCTCTTTTCTTTTCATCCGTCTGTATTTCACCCGGGCCGACGCTGTTGATTCTTTTAATGGAAAATACAAGCGGACCGCCCCCTCCTCCCTGGTGTCTTTTCCGTTCGAGCCTCCCTCCTTTTTCCACCTGCCAGTATCGGTATCACGAAGCGTTTTCCTCCGCTCCTCTGTTTTTGCGGTCAGCGTTACCGATCAATGCGATGGAAAAGGCCAGAGAGAAGGAAGGGGGTGGGGGGGGTCATGAGGAGACGAGGATGAAGGTGAAAAAGCGGTTAAACTCAGGGATGAAAGAGAAAAGACCCCCTCATTTGTCTTTTTTATCTCAGCAGCTAGGTATGTAACTCTTACACTGGGTTACAAAAAAATGTTTTTTGCAAGTTGTCCAGGTTTTTTCAACTGAATTAGGACCATTTTGCACCACTAAATCCAAAAATGACATCTGTTTTTCTCAATCAGGTCAGGTTTTTTTGCTAATTTGATTTTGAAAAATTTGATCTTCTCACAAAATTTAATAATTAATACCAAAATAAGATTGGTAAGCACACTTTATGAAACTTGTGACTTGATTCCTGTTAGGTACAATGGTGTATTCAGCGCAGATGTAGCAGAATACGTCAGGCTTATTTTGCAAGATCTTCTAGTCGAAGCCATTTCATTCACCTGTAATATTAAAAAAAACCCATTAATCATAAATTGGCAAAAGTAAAATCTTCAGAACTCATTTATTGCAAGAAATATGAAAGAATTTTGTATCATATGATGTGAAAATGCCCATAAATGTAAGCAAAAATGTTCAAAAGCCAATATGTAGCATAGTTCAGAAAGTTGACCTGATTGAGCAAAATTAATGTGATTTTTGGATTCAGCACACCAAAATGATCCTAAATCAGCTCAAAAAACTTCAACAATAAATTTGTTGTTGACCAGTGTTATCGGTATAACGATAAACCCTGGTAAAATTGCAGACGGTTAGTATTACCGTTTAAATTCTAATTATCATGATAACCATGTTTGATTACCAAACTTTTAGGGGAAAAAACCCTATGTAAAGATCTGCTTTTATGTCAAATATTTGAGTATAGTTTTAATTGATTCCAATTTTAGTTTTCTGTACCTAATATTTGGAACCAATATTCACTTTTAAAGTCTTTGAAAAGGTTCGTTAAGCATCTGTGTGTTATTTATGCAATAAATTATATGCATTTTTCAAATTGGATTTTAGATTTTTTTTGGTGTTTTCTGTCCTTTTCTGTTTTTATAGTAGATTAAAGTGGAAAAAATAATAGACAGATGATATAGATGAAGTTGTGCTGAAACAAAAAAGATACCAAACATGGATATAGTAAACATTTGTTTATATAGTATAGAAAGGCAAAATCAAAAGTACTGAAAAACAGCCAAAATTTTTGACAAATTTTTTGAAATATTACAAATTTTCCTTTACTAATAATGGTCCATATTTTGATGGATAAAAACATGGGAGCTATTTCAGATATCACTATAATTCCTATTGATCACTAATAGGAAGTCATGTATGGACTTTCATTTGGGTCCATGACCTTTGACCTGAAGTGACATTGAAGGGTCAAACTCAAGGTCAACAACGTCTACATTTCAACAGTCTTCTCCAAAACAACTGGTCGGATTCATTTCAAATTTTATGTCACTTCCTCTGGACAGTGTTCACAAAGTTTGTTCACAGTTTTGAAAATGCTGATTTTTTTTAAAATTCTTGATGAATTTTTTAAATATTCAAAATGTGCCTTTCCTGATAATGGTCCATATTTTGATGGTTTATAACATGTAAATAGTTCCAGATATCAATCTAGTTCCTATTGATCACTGATAGAAGTCATATATGGACTTTGATTGGATGAGTTGAGTTCTCCTCCAGTGAAAGTCCCGCCCACTTCTGTAGTTCAATTGGTCTGCATCCAGACCACAGGACTGGAACATAGGACAGAACCTGACAACCTCACACATTCAAATGGGGATTGATTCAGATAGAACATGTCAGTGAGACACAGGATCACTGAAAGTGTTCTTTTTTTCGGTCATTCCACCTTCATTCCTCTGTCTACTCCTTCTCCTCCTTCGTCTTTTTCCTTCCGCCGTCACTCACAGCTGTAAAAGGCTAAATGTTGTGCAGAGGGAAAGGGCTAAACCAACATCCTGTACGTCAGCTGTGATGTCAGCGATCACTGTGGGGAAAAAGAAATGGCGAACGAGATGAGAAAACAAACACAGAGCAGAGCAGGATCAATCAGGAGAAAAAGATGGTTTGGTGGAGAAATAATTCAAGTTTGTTCATACGATGTGTCTGTTTCTGCAGTCAGGCCTAAAAACGTCCCATGTATATGTTTTCTTGGATCAGGTTTAGCTTTGATTAATGATCTTCTCAGTTAAATAAAGGAGAAAATAAACACATTGTTGAAATGGAATGAAGATGCATTAATAGTGCATGTTTTCTCCCATTAAAAAAAGTTTGCTTAAACATATTTTAAAGGGCTCATATTTCTCTAAACCCACTGGATCTGAAACGGTTAATCGTCTCAAAGCGATACAAAAAAAAAATCATTCAACCACAGTTCTCCTGAATCAAAGCTTTGTTTCCTTCATTTCTCTGCTGTTAAACATTGGTTCCACTGTTGTGTTTCACACGGATGCTTATTGTGACGCACAAAGAAGCTTCAATTCAGGAAAACTGCAGTAGAATATTTCCCTTCAATCAATTTGAGTCGATTAATCGAATCGTGAATTTTTGCATTCGCTTCAAGCGCCTAATCGATTAATCGTTTCAGCTCTAAAACCCTTTTCTTAGTCTGTGGTTCATTTCTTTGTGTATTTGGACCCTAATAGTTCAGACAGTTTGAATTTGAACCCTCCAGCTGCTGCAAAACTATCTTTATATTAGAGCCCGACCGATATGGCATTTTTGGGGCCGTTGCCGATAAAAAAGTCGATATCCAATATATCGGCCGATATCTGATATTGGCCGATATATGAAATAAGAACACTGATCTACACAGGATATAATAATCTTATATTAGATAATTGTGGACAGGTGGATAAACAGTTGCATAAATCTGTGTTTATCTCACAAATATAATTTACATAACTTTCAAATGCAAACTATGCGATCACAAAAATAGAGCAAAAAATATTACTTACTGCAAAATTATGTTTTCACTCACAAATTTGGATGTGTCTGCCTCACGGCACTACAACTTCTTATGTGGACTGAGGACTAAACTGAGCATGTGCAGAGTGAATTAAGTGAGTCCTAAGTTGTTCCTGATTGGAGAAATTGTAAGAGTTACAACTGACCCGTGTTCCAACTGTCCCCAGTCTCCCCTACACTATTAACACCCAGGCCTGTCTGCAGAATGAAACTGTGAGGGAGACAGGAAGTGCACAGACATGGGTGTGTGTGTGGGGGTGAATACTTCATAAGATGGGTGGGGGTGGGGGGGGGGAGTGGTCCATTCTCGTCAGAGTGTGCGGTAGGGGTCCGTCATTTTCACCCAGATGGGGGGTCGGAGCGTGGGGCACACACAGGAGCAGCGAGCGACAGAATCTCCACGCAGCAAAAAAAGTTAATATATCGGCTACATATTGGCCGATGTTGATTAATTGGTGATACGCCATAATCGGCCGATTAATCGGTCAGGCTCTACTTTATATTTATTCTGTCAAAAATCCAGTGGATTTCTACAACCTGTTTGAATTCCTGCTTAATTTGTTACCTTTTCTAACTAGTTGCGTCTCCACATTTGCTCATATCAGGTCCAGACTTCAGACCAACAGTTCTCCAGTTTTTCTCCATAATTGTTTGTCGTCATCAGCGGTTGTAGTCCAGACTGAAAATATGTCCAAACATGGAGCCCATTACCTCAGATGTTCATTTGTCGGTTGAACGGGACAGAGCAGCACAGCCGACAACCTGGAGGGGGCGGGGCCTGAAGTGGCTCATATACATTTAAAGGGCCAGCGCTCCAAACCACCTTTCTGGTGTCATTACTCAGAAATAGGGTTGAAGATGGACCTGTGGAGTTGAACGAATGAAGAATTCAGAGCCAAGCAGAGCATTTACAGTTTATGGAGACCACAGGGAAATGTGTGAAAAGGAAGAATTCCATTTAAAAAAGACAAACATCACTGCTTTAACATGGAAATGGAAGGGTGGTGTTTGCTTTCCTTAGGTTTGTTAGCTTAGCTTTAGCTCAGCAGACTATCTAGTGAGCTCCGTTTGCAGCCAAGTATTGGTGATAATGCTCCAACTGGATGAAATTCACCTTTAAAAAGAAAAATCATCATTCCCATTAGTTTTAGAACAATCGAGTTCCATTTGAACAAACATTACCCTGTTGAATTTCACACACTACGCAAGTTTATATACTGTGCATCCTTTAACATGGAAATAGAAGGGTGGTGTGTGCTCTCCTTCGGTTTGTTAGCTTAGCTTTCGCTCCGCAGACTATCTAGTGAGCTGCATTTACAGTCAAATGTTGGTGATAATATTTATCTGCATTTGTAAAATAGATCTTTATTTTTAGTAAATCAAGTCTGTTTTAATTCTGAAGTATTCGACACATTACGTCGGAATGTTAATTAAGTGAAACTGTTAATTAAATGTAAGCTCTGAAAATGTGAGAGCTTTAAGTGCATTCCTACAAATCACCTTGTGTCTCAACTTTTTAAGAATACTATTAATTAAACATAAATATCTTGTCACGTTCCCAGCATTTCAGCAATGGAAAAAAAAGTCATTAATTAGTTGGCGGGATCATGTTGATCAAGTGTTGGAGGAGCCAGAGACATCTCCGCTGTGATTGTAAATTCTGGTTTCTTTGGTATGTGTTAGTGTTTCTATACATTTATATTGTAAACAACTGTTATATTGGATTTTCAGCTGTAGTCCTATAGTTAGCTAGTTTGACTTGTCCAGCTGTTGAGAGATTTAACCTCTATAAGTACAAATGCTGGAGTTTCTAAGGTAAGGTAACGTTGGTCCAAATGTGGTTCTCTGCAGGTTTTACTTGGGTTGTTTTGCTGAACCTGTTTAATATCAGAAGGTAATAGCCACAGCGGAAATGTGGTTCCACTCCGAAGGGAACCAGAACATATTGGTTCTGTTCCTCTTTTTCCTAAAAAACTAAAGCTCTAGCTTAAAATAAACCACTCGACAACATCTACTAGGGGAGAAAGAATATATCGGTTCTGCAGTATATCGCGATATTTCCTTTCACGATAATGTATCGATATTAAAAAGTACTGTATCTATATTTTTAGGTATTTATTCAAATGCAAATATAATGGAGGTTCGTTTTTGGTTTTTGGTTTTCTTTATTATTTATATCTTATTTATTTATTATTTAACACTATTTAATGGTTATTTGAAGCATCTTAAAAGCACTTTTTCCTGTCTGAGAGGCAGATGTTAGTTCCTTTGGAAACTAGGAGAATTAGGAAAAATTTGTGATATAACATTAGATCCTGTTCTGATCAAATAAAAATGTGTTTGGTATTTGTACATATTTTGGGCGTAATTCAATTCTTCAAGGAAATAATCTTTAAAAAAAAAATAAAATAAAATAAAAAATGGCCTTTTTAACAGTGTCATGGTATATTGCGATATATCGTATCGTGATCCTAGTATTGTGATTTGTATCGTATCGACAGATTTTTGCCAATACACAGCCCTAACATCTACAGGCCATATTTTTTTAAAACAATCACAAATGCGAACACACACACATGACTGTATGGAGTTCATTTGTGGAGGGACATCTGTTATTCTTTCTAAACAAATGGCTGGACATGGTTTTGTTTTTTTGTTAGCCGGTGAGGAGACGAGGAGATGGTGAACAGATTTGGCACAGTAACCAAATATCCAGAACTGAAATTGTCTTTTTTTTTTTTTTTTTTCCTCATGTGTTTGGGTTCCTATTCCCCTGGTGCTTGGGAAAACATTTCCTGTCAGTGTCCATACCCGGCACCAAAAGAATGATTATAGTAATTTGGGTAAACATGGTAATCAAGGGGGACGTCGGGGGGATATGACGCTCTGCAGCTTTCATGATGAATGCTGCAACTCAGGCCTCTTACATTAAAATTTAATATTTTTGGCAACATCGGTTGGCTTAGACGTCCTAGATCTATGGATGTATAGATGTCACAGCAGTCACTCATCCAGCCTGGTGGGTTCATCAGAATGACATGAGCGACCAATCAGCTTAGTGACATTATCCCAACGATTAACCAGCACCGCACTGCCAGGCTACACCAGCAGCAACGCACATGTGTGTTTATCCAGGAAATACACACAGACCCATGAGTGCACCAGCACAAACACACAGGGACATGGGTTCGTTTGTGTCTGTGCACACTTCACATGTCCTGCTGACGGTGGTGGGTTTAACAGGCGTGTTGTTCTGACCCTGACTGTGTGGTTCCTTTGGGTTTCCACTGATAAACTGTGTCACAGTGGATGGTCGTCTTCCATCTCACACATTCAACCCTGTGTTTTACGTATTTAAAGGAGTGATATTTAGCTTTTTTCATTGGAATTATGAATTTTAAAACATTGGCCTGTTAACCCATAAAGACCCAAATATACACCATTGACCAAACACATCTAATGATTTAAAATGTTTAACAACCTTAGAGCCATTAATTCTATCAATCCATGTAAATAATTGGTGTAAAATGCAGTTTATTATCTTTTTTTTTTTTTTACCTCTGCCAGGAGATATTGTGATCACTTTGCTTTGTTTGTTTGTTTGTTAGCAACTTTACGGGAAAACTATTCCAACCATCTTTACTAAATTGTCCCCACAGATAGGCCTAGGCCCTGGGACCAACCCATTAAATTTTGGGCCAAGTAGGCCAAAGTTCAAGGTCACAGCAAGGTCACAAAATCTACAATTTTCCTTTCTCTCATCATTGAGCAATTTTCGAAAATTCATAAAAAATTCTAAATGACTCCGATTAGCCTCCAATTTGATTCACCCATAGCTTATAACCCTATCTTGTATCTGGCACAAAATTGTCCACATCCACTGTGGAATGTGGACTCTGTGGACATTAACATTTAACATTGAAAATCCCATTTACCACACATTTTTCATTTACATATGTTTCTATCTGGTTTATATATGTTTCTATCTGGTTACCTCTGCCAAGGAGGTTATGTTTTTGCCAGGGTTTGTTTGTTTGTTTGTTTGTTTGTTTGTTTGTTTGTTTGTTTGTTTGTTTGTTTGTTTGGTTAGATAGCAAGATAACTCAAGAAGTTATGGACAGATTTTCATGAAATTTTCAGGAAATGTTGCTGGCACAAGGAACAAATGATTAAATTTTGGTGGTGATGGGGAGGGGACGGGGACAGATCTCTCTTGGCGGAGGTCTGCTCTGTCAGAGTGCTTCTCTAGTTTTCCTTTTTTTTAACCCGCCACCACCCATCCTCTTCGAAGGACAACTTTATTTTTAATTATTGCAGCTTGTGTTTAAGCAGCAATCTGAAACTTTACATTCACATTGTATATATACATATACACAGAGGGAGGACTCGCATAGACAAAATGTTCTTCATCTTTTCATGGTCATCAGATATGACCATCTGGACGTTCAGAGGCTCTGTAGTAATATGATATGTAGTAAGTAATATGTAGTTATGTAATCTCAGTATGATGATTATAGTACATGATCAGTAAATTAGATATCGAAAACTACCTGATTTTCCCTGAAAAAATGCAAAATGGAGAGGATAATATTATGGTAAATAGTGATGAATTATTTAAGAAAAGTTAAAAAGACAGAATAATTAAATTGGAAACTGCCACAAAAGTAGTACTGGGTCTTTATGGGTTAAATCCAAAAGAGCCACTTCAGGCTCCGCCCCCTCCAGGTTGTTGGCTGTGCTGTTCAACCAACAACTGAACATATAACCCTAACTCTAACCCTAACCCTTTAACCCTATAATGCCAAACATATCATATTTGATACATGAGTTTTGAAGCCCTCTACATGATCAGTGTGATATTTTTTTTCTTGAAAACCTGATGTTTACAATTAGATACATGCAATACACAGATAATCCACCAGGGGGAGGAGTTCATTCCCCATAGGCCTTTCCAGTGACACTACAAGACTGTCATAAATGAGGAAGAACTTTGTCAATTTAGGAAAGGAATTACCAATTTGTTAGACATGTTTGTGTTAAAAGAAAAATTTTTGAGCATTGAGACCTGATGGATCAAATATACAAATTTAAACTCATACATGGAAATTGATATTTGAAAAAAACCTTTTTTTGGTTGTTCAGAAGGACCAATAAAGGCTCCAGTTTCAAAGAACTGGAATTTTTTGTCAGTAATTTAATGGTTCAGGCTTTACGGGGTTAAGGGGAACCAGCCTGATGGTGACCTTTGACCTACAGGTAGAAAATGAGTGAAGTTTTGTAATTATCATCACACTTTGCGAGAATCCAAAAGCAATAGGGCTGCATTTCTGTCATTTTTGATTAAACATCCAACACTTTCATAGGTTTGTAATCTCTTTGCTTTACAGGTTTAACAAACACAACTTATTCACACCGACAGTGAAAACAATATGAATGCTGAAATAAACATTAAACGTTCCATACAAACTTAAGACTTAAATAAAACTTTTTCATGTCAGTCAAGACGAAAAATCAGACTTAAAACTTGAAAGGAATAATGATTTGATGTTCAACATCAAAATTATAAACATTACATGATATGGCTTTTTTTTTTTTTTGTATCATACCACTTCTGTCCACGTTTCCCAGGCTTGGTTTTACTGCATGTGACATCCTCAGCTGCCCTATAATGGCATAAAACTGCCGTGGGTGCCCTCTTCTGTGACACCGCTTTTTTTTCTGTCCCTTTTATAAATGGCTAGTGAGTATGAATTCTGGTCAAAACTGGAAATTAAAGATTCTGTCATCTCCCCTCTCTCCTCTGCAAGTCACTCGGCCAAAATGGTCCAGAAATGTCATGTCCTACCGCTAATGAGGCGAGTGGTTTTATATGTGTGTGTGCGTAGGGCTAAGAGGAGTTTAGGCCTTGCAAGTGTACGTACCAACACACACACTCTGACATTTAGCAAAACCATAGACTCTAATTTTGTTTCAGTGTCTGGCCTTCACACTCCCCAACCCTAGCTCTGTCTCACACACACACTCATACATGCTTTTAGTTTCACTTTTTTTACCATTTATCTTACCTTCAGTCATGCTATACTGGTCTTTTTCATCTTCCCACCTGTCTCCATATACTTGTTTTTCCAACTTTCCTAATTAATGTAATGAAATACCTGCCGTTTATGTGAAGAATGAGTGTGGAAAATAAGAAAAACAGACATTCAATGTTAATGTCATGTTTACGGGTGTGTATCGGCAAGAATCTGGCGATACGGTACAAATCATAATACTAGGATCACGATACGATATGTTGCGATATATCATGACCATGTTACAAAGGCAATTTTTTGTTTGTTTCTTTTTTTTTTAATGATTATTTACTTATTATTTATTGCCTACCCACCATAAGTTTTACTTTCCATTTTACATCTTCATTTCTATATATTGTAATTTTTCTTTTATCTCTTTGTTTACTTCTTTGTATTTTATGCATTGTTTTTATATATGATGTTTTATCTTGTTGTACAGTGTCCTGGGGTGTATTGAAAGGTGCTTATAAGTACAATGTATCATTATTACCTCCGCCAAGGAGGTTATGTTTTTGCCAGGGTTTGTTTGTTTGTCTGTTTGTCTGTCCGTTAGTGTGCAACATAACTCAAAAAGTTATGGACAGATTTGGATGGAATTTTCAGGGTTTGTTGGAAATGGGATAAGGAAGAAATGATTACATTTTGGTGGTGATCGGGGGTGGGGGGGCCCACGGGGGGGGCCACTGATCAGCCTTGGCGGAGGTCTGCGCTCTCCGAGTGCTTCTAGTTGTTATTATTATTTAACTGTGGTCTCCATTAGGGGTGTGTATTGGCAAGAATCTGGCAATACAATACAAATCACAATACTAGGATCACAATAGGATATATCACGACAGATCATGATGATGTTACAAAGGCAATTTTTTGTTTGAATTCAGCAAAAAAAATCTTGAATTATTTCACTGGTCTGGCCCATTTCAGATCAAATTTGGCCGAATGTGGCCCCTGAACTAAAAAGACCACATCCAAGATACAACTTTTAGAAATCTCAACATCAAAATTGAATATTTTGGGGGAAAAAAACTACAACTTTGGCACCTAAAGTGTTAACATTTGAGTAATAAGAGGACAGTAAAATCAGTAAGATCTGCCTTGACCTGTGTATATTTGAAGGTTTTATGAAATAATAAAGTTGATGCCTGTGCAAGAAAACAAACCTTAGATATAAAGTCAATAGAATTACATGGACAGTCAGAGAAACTAAAGGCCGTAGAACAAACCCAGCAGATGTGGACCGTCACTAAACCTCACTCAGTATTCACCCGGGGCGCACCGCCAGACCCAGTCCAACCCCGTCTGCACCGCCAGTGTTCACCCCTGCTGCTTCTGAATCACACTCTATCAGTTTTAGTGTTGAGACCAACCTCAAGACCACTTATTGAAGGTCTCCTCTCGCTTTTGGCTTTATTTGTAATCAGTCTCCGTCTCGGACATGGACGACTCAAGGATTTTATTTCAAGTTCACAGCTGCAGGATTATCTGCTGTTGACATCATGTGTGTAATTTCAAGTAAAAACCTCATTCTTCAGTAACTTCACTAACGTCTATATTGAAATTTGTGGTTTGTGCGGATCATCGTTTCATAGAAGATACGTATGGGTTTTAAAGGGCTCATATTTGTCTAAACCCACTATTCTTAGTCTGTGGTTCATTTAGGGTGTATTCACACCTACTTTATTGGGTCCGTTTAAAATGGACCAGAGTTTGTTTCCCTGTAAAGTCTGGACTTTTTTTTTTAGGTGTGAATACAAACATGCGAATTCTGATTCGAATCAAACAACCTCATTTAGGTGGTCTCGGTCCGCTTCCAAACGGACTCTGGGCCGGTTCACTTCTGGTGTGAATATAACCGGCCTCGAGCCGAAACAAACCAAGGAACCATGCACCTTTTTGTGCTTGATGAGCCGCTGGAAGTAGCCGAGGTTCACAGGTGGTCAGAGTTACTGGCAGTATCCATGAGCCATGGACAGACGTGGACCAATGAGGAGACTGACTGTGTCACTGACATTTGGTCAGATGCCCATATTATGAAACTGGCTCCAAATCAGCTGTTCTTGACAGTTAATATTATTTTCGTAAATTTGTGTCTGTAAAAATAGAAAAAAATTTCCGAAACTGCACATTGTTACTAGGGGTTTACCGGGGCGAACATAATATGCTCACTTTGTCCCCTCCCAGCTCCCAAGCACACACGTCAGTCAAAACTAAAATTCACAATATTTATTATTATTATTTTATTTTAAACAACTAAAGGAGGGTTAGGGGAGGGCACAGCTAAAACAACAAACAAAATATCTTCTTCTGGAGTTCAAACTAACTTACCTAACCAAAATAAATGAAAGAAATAAAATACAGAAAACTCACCTAAACTTCCTGACCAAAAACAGGAGAAAATGGGAAAAACAAAAGAGCCGGCCTCCCCTACCGGAAAAGGATCACATTTACAAAACATCTATTTCCAACTATATACAATCTTGAATTAACACGAACACACGAAGACTGACAGTCACACACACAGGAACACAGTGTTGGACGCTGGCAGGAGGCAAAAGAGGAAACCAACTGACGCTCTAGGGCCATTTTTAAAGGGGCCGGGCAATCATGCTCCACCAATCCACGTCCTGCAACACAAACAGACACAAAAGGGCACAGCACACCTACAGGACGGGGGAGAACACACACACACTATACAGAAGACATATATACATATACAGATAAATGGACAAATTATGACCCAGGGTCATAACAACATAGGTCCTCCACGACTGTTTTCATCAACACCGGCCGTCTCTGATTCACCCCGCCCCCGACTTTTCTGTCCAGTGCCAGTGCAGTTCGTCACATGCTTGCTTCTGTTTACACATTTTGGTCCACTAGCAAAAAGTGTAATGAGAATGCGATCCGACCCAAATGAAAAAAATAAAGTCCGCATTCGATCCGAATCAAATAAGCGGACCAAAGGACTTTCCAGGTGTGAATACACCCTTTTTTGTGTGTTTGGACCCTAATAGTTCAGACAGTTTGAATTTGAACCCTCCAGCTGCTGCAAAACTATCTTTATATTCATTTGGGCAAAAATCCAGTGGATTTCTACAACCTGTTTGAATTCCTGCTTAATTTCACTGTCGGTCTGTAAACCAAATTTGGGATGAATTCAACCAACAGTATATAAGGTACAGATCAGGTCCAGACTTCAGACCAACATTTCTCCAGTATTTCTTCCTAATTGTTTGTCAGCAGCAGCGGTTGTATTCCAGACTGAAACTAGAAAAGCACTCGAAGAGCAAAGACCTCCGCCAAGGCAGATCAGTGCCCCCCCACCCCCACCCCACCGATCACCATCAAAATTTAATCATTTGTTCCTTGTGCCAGTATCAACATTTCCTGAAATTTTCATCCAAATCCGTCCATAACTTTTTGAGTTATATTGCACACAAACAAACAGACAAACCAATGCTGGCAAAAACATAACCTCCTTGGCGGAGGTAAATATGTCCAGAGTTGGAGCCCATGCTCTAAAATGTTCAGTTGTTGGTTGAACAGGACAGAGCAGCACAGCTGACAGCCTGAAGGAGGCGGGGCCTGAAGTGGCTCATGTGCATTTAAAGGGCCAGCGCTCCAAACCACCTTTCTGGTGTCATTACTCAGAAATAGGGTTGAAGATGGACCTGTGGAGTTGAATGAATGAAGAATTCAGAGCCAAGCAGAGCATTTACAGTTTATGGAGACCACAGGGAAATGTGGGAAAAGGAAGAATTCCATTTAAAAAAGACAAACATCACTGCTGTAACATGGAAATGGAAGGGTGGTGTTTTTCTTTCCTTGGGTTTGTTAGCTTAGCTTTAACTCAACAGACTATCTAGTGAGCTCCGTTTGCAGCCAAGTGTTGGTGATAATGCTCCAACTGGATGAAATTCACCTTTAAAAAGAAAAATCATTCCCATTAGTTTTAGAACGGTGGAGTCCCATTTGAACAAACATTACCCTGTTGAATTTCACACACTATGCAAGTTTATATACTGTGCATCCAGTGACCTTTGTGGAAGTGTACAAATGAAAAACACACATCTATTCCACCTTTAATTAGATGTTTTTCATTTGAAAGACTTGGTTTGGTGACATTACATCTGTCAGTCGTATTCTTGTGTCACTACATGCAAACCCTGGTTGGATCAGGCTTTGTATTGACTCAGACTTACCCCTGGTCTTGATCTTAGTCTTGATTGGGTC
This sequence comes from Sphaeramia orbicularis, assembly GCF_902148855.1. Taxonomy (NCBI): domain Eukaryota; kingdom Metazoa; phylum Chordata; class Actinopteri; order Kurtiformes; family Apogonidae; genus Sphaeramia; species Sphaeramia orbicularis. Next base: position 6,422,406 of record NC_043962.1, on the reverse strand, counting down.
TTGATACAACTGTAGTTTTGACTAAAACATTAAATACTGCAAATCCAGACACCGTTCATTTCATGTCAGTGCGCATGTGAAATAGGTCTTACAATGCATTGATACCTGTTTTAAAATGTTTCAACGCAGCCCGTCTTATAGTGACTTTCACTTCTTTTACTAATAATAAAAGAATGAGGTGAAATATGCTGTTTTGGTGTGAGAGATGCTGTCCACTGAGTCATTTCATTCAAAACCAGACATTTAGTTTAGTTTATTTTTGCACAAATAAAAGAAAAAAAGAAACATAAGAAAGATAAAAGAAAACCAGTGTAGTGCAGGAAGAGGCAAAAAGCTCAACAGGCTTATCTGAGGCCTCCACCTCAAGAAAAGAAAAAGAAAAACATTTATAGAATACAAATGACATATAAAACACATGAGCTTAATGAAAGAATAATATGCATGGTTTTAACAATAAAGAGAACTTAACGTACATGCACATGCATAGAAAAACAGTTTAAGACAGGGAGTTTGCAGTAATTAAATATTCTAATCCCAGTCTACTCAGTCTCTCATCACAATTCTAGTAGAATCTTTTGGGTATAGTTTTTTTTTTACCTCCAAAAATCATAAAGTTCGACTTTTTAACATTCAACAGTAATTTATTTAGTTTAAACCACGTAGCATAGGCAGCTAGGCCAATGTTTGCTTCTTGTATTGAAGTTTGCATGTGAAATGATTAAAGTTGTATCATCTGCAAACATAACTGGAGAAATGGTTTTTGAAACATTTGACAAATCAGTAATGCAAATAAGAAATAATAATAGTCCAAGGATGGACCCCTGTGGAACTCCACAGTGTAATCTAGCTTTTTTAGAATCAACGTTACTTTCACTAGTTTGTCTGTACAACACAGACTTTCTTGGTTCACAAAATGATTGACAAACATCCTGTGTGTAAATTGCAATTCACGGCTTTGTTTATATATTTAGAAACATGCACGATTTTGAATTGTGTGAGTTTTCAGAAGTTTGTCTGCAATAGATTTATTATTTTAAGGAAACCCACTCTAGTGACTTTCTATTATCTTCTTTTCATACCTACACATTATTATTACCTCCATATTATTTTCTCAGGCTCTCTCTCTCTCTCTCTCTCTCTCTCTCTCTCTCCGTCTACCTCTCTCTCGACCCAATTACTTCAGGCTTCCTTCATGTTAGATGGTCACACAGTTTTAGATCTTTGTCTCGGCTTTTCTCTCTAACACACACACACACACACACACACACACACACACACACACACATATAAAGCCTCTGTCTGACAGCAAACTCATGCACAAACACACAAAAGAAGAGGATATCAAGCAGGCGTGCTCACCATTAATATTTTACTAATATGACAGTCGGGTATGATGTGATTTGATGTGTGTACGCATGTGTGTATATGTGTGTATGTGTGTGTGTGTGTGTGATGTGCACCCATCACTTTTAATGAGGGCAGACAAAGCATATGGAGAGAGGCAGGGAGGCAAGGCGTTTTCCACTGCCTTTTATTTTCCTTTCGAGTGCAAGTGTGTGTGTGTGTGTGTGTGTCTGCGTGCAAACTGTATTTCTGCCATGTTTTATGTGTGTGTGGACAATCTGAAATAAACTTATGTTTGTGTGTGTGAGCGCGAGCGTCGGCGAAACGACAACAGCAGCAACAACAACAACAGCGAGAGACGAAGCAGTGTGTGTGTGTGCAGATCATTGCGCATCGAACGCACGGTGTCAAAAAGACAGATGGGTAATGTCAAGCTTTTCATAACGGTGGAGTTTTAACTTTTTCTAGATCTTATTTAAGCAGACGCGCCGGCTAAGAACACAGTATTATTTACAGTAAGAGCCTAAGGGGAGTAGATCCACAGGACGCACTCACAACCACGCATGCAAAACGTGGCAGCTTTTATTGGAGCTTTTTCCACATAAATCACTTAATAAATCTTCTGGAGCGTTGGGGAGTTAAATGCTTTGCTCAAAGGCATCGGTTCATCACCGAGTTGTACCGTACAAGCATAATGAGGCTTGGATGAACTCCACTCTTAAAATATCAAAACAGGCAACAGTGTCAAACAGTGGATCTATCTAGTGTGTATAGTGTGTTTTCAGTGGTCAAACAGGTGGTACGTGGAAGGCGGGGGGTGGGGGGGGCAGTCCTGTCTGGATTCTCAATTACACCGTCTGCCTTCGTCACTCAGTGATTAGTGCTCATGCAAAGAGAACGGTCTGGGGTTTCAAACAGTAGATTAATAAAGCATAGTTTAACCTGTGACTGAGGAGGAGAATATCAACATGATGAAGGAAAACATTTAACATTTGGGACCACTTCACCCCTTATCCCTCACTCTAATGCCACATTTCCACTATGGGGTACTGGCTCGACTCCACTCAACTCGACTCGGCCTTTTTGCGTTTCCATTATGAAAAAAGACCTGGAATGTGGTACCCGGTACTAGTTTTTTGGTATCACCTCCGCCGAGGTTTCAAGACTGGGGACCAGATACTAAAAGGTGACGTGTAAACACTGCAGACACTGATTGGTCAGAGAGTCGTCTCTGTGACCCGCCGTTTTACAAAAAACAGATGCGGAAGTTGACAGTAAATATAGCGGTAGGTTAATCCACATGATGACAGGCCAAAAAATTACATCATGGTTTGTTGAGGAGATTCAGACGTAAAAATCCACCATGAGCTTGACGAGACAACACACAACGAGTGAGTTTATCAGCGACTCTGAGCAGACGACACAGAAGTAACGCGCCACATCGCTATGACGTCCAGGTACTGGAAAGTTGGTAGTATCCTGTAGTGGAAACTGTCTCCAGGAATAGGACCTGGTACCCAAGTCGAGTTGAGCCAAGCCGAGTTGAGCCAGTTCCACATTGTGGAAACGCGGCATTACCCCTCCCCCATGGACCTCCCAGTTACCCCTACCCCTTGGCCCTTGCACTCGGCACAACCCCTTGAAACAGAGTCGTGAGGGGTAGGAGTTGAAACATTCCCCTAAGAAATGGGACGTTTCGAGACCTGTTATGTCATCGATGCAGCTACAAACAGATGCGACAACTTTGTTTGCGACATATTTCCCCATGCCGTCAGCAGCTGTAACCGTCTCTGTTCCATGGGCTTTGAGTGTCTTTTTGCAGCTACCAATCGCAAACCACAGAAATGCGATCTCTAACACATTGAAATGGCATTAAACAGACGATCAAATGATTACATTGTTTATGAAGAAAATATATACATTTGTGTGTTTCTTCGTCACACTGCAGCACTTTTTTGCAGTCCCCAGCACTGGTCGATAATGTGTCCTCTTATGCCGCGTTTCCACTACGTGGTACCGGCTCGACTCGACTTGACTTGACTTGACTCGACTAGACTCGGCCTTTTTTGCGTTTCCATTACGAAAAAGGACCTTAAATCTGGTACCTGGTACTAGTTTTTTGTTATCACCTCCACTGAGGTTCCAGGACTGGGGACCAGATACCACTGATTGGTCAGAGAGTCGTCTCTGTGACCCGCCGTTTTACAAAAAACAAATGCGGAAGTTTACAGTAAATATAGTGGTAGGTTAATCCACATGATGACAGCCCGAAAAATTATATCATGGTTTGTCGAGGAGGTTCAGACGGAAAAATCCACCATGAGCTTGACGAGACAACACGCAACGAGCGAGTTTATCAGCAACTCTGAGCAGACGACATGGAAGTAAAGCGTCGCATCGCTATGACGTCCAGGTACTGTAAAGTTGGTAGTATCCTGTAATGGAAATGGTCTCCAGGAATAGGACCTGGTACCCAAGTCGAGTTGAGCTGAGCCGAGTCGTGACGGTTCCACATAGAGGAAATGTGGCATTAGACCGGTCTCTGGTGGACGGAGTCAGTGCCCAGTCCATCTGAGCCCAGGTTGTCAGACAATACTTCGAGTCTGCGTAACTATCGTCGTTGGAAGGAGGCAACATGTCACTGACCATGACTGACCGAATGAGCAGCGACTGGACAACAGGCTATAGCATAAGTTACCTGATGGAACCGCTAGTATCATACGTGATCTTTTGAAGTAGCTAGCAATACAAATTCCCTACAGGTACCCTTTAAACTGAATGTCTTCACATTTGGCTCAAACCTTCACTTGTGCTCAGTAAAGGATGTGATTCACCAAAGGTTATGATCATTGTGACCTGGAACATCTTTTCATAGAGAATACAAGCAAAGACATGAGACTCTTGACAACAGCTTTCAGTCCAACCTGTCAGAGGTGAACTTCTTCTACTACGCACTGACGTTTTCACAGAATGAAAAGGTGAATTCACATCAATGTAAGGATTCAAACAAAGAGATTACAGACAAACATATGAAAGTGTTGGATGTTTTATCAAAAATGACAGAAATTCAGCCCTGTTGCTTTTTGATTCTCTTGCAAAGTGTGATGAAAATGACAAAAGCTTCACTCATTTTCTACCTGTAGGTCAAAGGTCACCATCCTTAACCCTGTAAAGCCTGAACCATTAAATCATTGACAGAAAATTCCAGTTGTTTGAGAGTGAAGCCTTTATTGGTCCTTCTGAAGAACTCCCCAATTTTTTTTTTTCAAATATGCTCAAATATTATCATATTTGAACAAAAAAAAAAACATAATATAACACAAACATGTCTAACAAATTGTTAATTCCTTTTCTAAATGGTCCCAGTTCTTCCTCCTTCTTCATTAATGACAGTCTTGTAGTGTACCTGAAAAGGCCTCTGTTGAATGAACTCCTCCCCCTGGTGGATTATCTGTGTATTGCATGTATCTAATGCCGCGTTTCCACTACGTTGAACCGGCTCGACTCAGCTTAGTTCGACTCAAATCGGGTACCAGGTCCTATTCCTGGAGACCGTTTCCATTACAGGATACTACCGACTTTACAGTACCTGGACATCATAGCGATGCGGCGTGTTACTTCCGTGTCGTCTGCTCAGAGTTGCTGATAAACTCGCTCATTGCGTGTTGTCTCGTCAAGCTCATGCTGAATTTTTACATCTTAACCTCCTCAACAAACCATGGTGTAATTTTTTGGGCTGTCATCATGTGGATTAACCTACCGCTATATTTACTGTCAACTTTCGCATTTGTTTTTGTAAAACAGCGGGTCTCAGAGACGACTCTGACCAATCAGTGGTCTGCAGTGTTTACACGTCACCTTTTAGTATCTGGTCCCCAATCTTGGAACCTCAGTGGAGGTAATACCAAAAAACTAGTACCGGGTACCAGATTCCAGGTTCTTTTTCATAATAGAAATGCAAAAAGGCTGAGTTGAGTCGAATTGAGCCAATACCGCCTAGTGGAAACGCGGCATAATGTGTATCTGATCAGGCTTTGTATTGACTCAGACTAACCCCTGGTCTGGATCTTAGTCCTGACTTAGTCTGGATGCAACTGTAGTTTTGACTAAAACGCTACTTACAGCAATTCCAGACTCCATTAATTTCATTTTTTACCTTATTATCTGTGTATTGCATGTATCTAATTGTATGCATCAGGTTTTTCAAGAAAAAAAAATCACACTGATCATATAGAGGGTTTCAAAACTCATGTATCAAATATGATACATTTGGCGTTATAGGGTTAAGGTTGAGAGGTTTTTTGTTCTGTTTTGTTTTGTACAGTTTGTGAAAAATGACTGAGCTACATGCGTTGAATATGGAAGCATCAATCAGGCTCACTATGTACATATGTACTCTGGAAGAAACCAGATAATAGACTGAAACATATAAACCAGTGTTTTTCAATTATCGTATTTCTGAAGTGCAAGTAAACGCATCATATCTGATAATTACATCATCAGATTACTCCCAGTTACTGGGTTTTTATGGTCATGTAAACAGGCTCATTGACGCCTGGAAGATGACTGAAAAAGAAAAGAGGTGTGGAAAAGGAACTGGTAAAAGTGTTGGAGAAAAGGAAGGAGTTGGAGGAGTAGATAAAGGCAGAAGAGTGGGATGGTGTGAAGGAGCAGCACAGTTAAAGAAGACAAAGCGTTATTGCTGCTGGACTACAGGGGGATGAGCATGGGAGCAGGCGCCTCCTCCGTTACTGTTCCACACACAAATACACACTGGAGGCCGAGGGGACGCCTCTGTGGGCACCAAGGTCCTTCCTCTCTGTAAATTAAAACCATTAATAACCAACTGGGAGAACAGAGGGAAAGGGGAAGTGGAGGGGGGGAGGGGGTAAGAGGGAGATGGATGGAGGGCAGAGAGAGAGACAGAGATGTAAGAGGGAGAGAGGGATCTGGGGACGGTGATTTAGAAAGAACTGATGAGGAAACCAGTTCAGCAAAGAAACGCCGAGGTAACTTTACAGCAGACTGATGGGCTGGTCTGTAAATCACTGTGATTGGCCGCAAGGAGATGTTGGATAAAACACAGCGAGAGGAATCAGAAGACTTTATTAATCCCAGGGGAAATGTGTGTGTGTTACAGCCGCTCCATCCAAGTAGAACGAAAGTAGCAGGAAAGACATTATCAATACAAAATATCAACCGACCGACCAGCCAACCAACCAACCAACACACCGACCAACCCACCGACCAACTGACCAAGCAACCAACCAAGCAACCAACCCACCAACCAACCAACACACCAACCGACCAACCCACCAACCAACCAACCAACCAACACACTAACTGACCAACACACCGACCAACCCACCGACCAAGCAGCCAACCCACCAACCAACCAACACACCAACTAACCAACACACCAATCGACCAACCCACCAAGCAACCCACCAAGCAACCAACCAACCAACCAACCGACCAACTGACCAACCCACCAAGCAACCAACACACCAACCGACCAACCGACCAACACACCAACCAACACGCCAACCCACCAACACACCAACCAACCAACCAACCAACCAACCAACCAACCAGCACATCAACACACCAACCAACACACCAATCAACACATCAACCAACACACCAACCAACCGACCAACACACCAATCAACCGACCAACCAATCGACCAACCAACCAACCAACCAACCAACCAACCAACCAACCAACCAACCAACCAACCAACCAACCCACCAACACACCAACCACTATTTTACTGGTCTGGCCCACTTCAGATCAAATTGGGCTGAATCTGGAACCAGAACTAAAATGAGTTTGACACCCATGTATTAGACAATATATTATCAATATGATAATTAAAGAAATATACATAAAAAAGTGCAAAAAAAAGGGGCGAGGACACTCAAATCTGTGTGTGTACGTCAGTGCTGTTTATGTGTCGTTTTGCCGTATGCAGAACAGATTAGGCAGTTTCCAGGGCGACCAGATGTGTTTGACAGTGCAGTGTGGATGGAACCTTAAGGACGGTGTGTATTCTGAGTGTGTTCTGGTAGAACCGTGTCCCATCTGTCCTCCAGAGTAAAAGTACATGGTCGCACACAGGAACGAGGGAGGAGAGAGCGATCAGGGAACACATGGGAAAAGTGAGTGGATAAAAGGTGGAAGGAAACGAGTGTCTGTGGAGGCACGGCTCAGCCCTGATAGGACCGTCTGAATGGGTTTGTAACAGCGGCTCCAACAAACTCACCACTCTGTACTGGGATGCATCAGCACTTCTTTAGTCCACCTTTATTTTTTCCTTAAACTACCTAATTGGAGGTTGTAAAAAATGTGTTTAATTAGAACCCGAGAAGAGACAGTGTGTAATGGTTCTGTTCAAACTGGAACAATTATTTTGGTGCTTGTTAAACTTCCAAAAGAAACACTTTTTTTAAGTCTAAGGCTACGTTGAGACTGCAGCCAGATGTGGCCCAAATCCGATTTTTTTGCCCAGACGTGACCTGTATCCGATCTGTTAGGGTGAAGATGCACCAACCCAACTGCTGATTGTCCCCAGAAAAGTAGCCTGACTGATCAGCTGGCTCCCATCTCCTCGACACAGTCAAAAAAGTGTGAAGAACACACCAAATTGACTACTGACGTCTGTGCTTGTGCAAGACGTAAAGCCGGAAAATGACGGAACATCTCTCTAAACACAGAGCTCACTGTCATCAGTCATTGTTGTTAGTAGTGTTCAGTAGTCCAGAAGGGTTGATGTTGTTGATGTATTTGTTGAACGGATTGTTAGTCATAAGAAGATACCTGCGTCGTCAGCTCTAGGGTTTCTTCTTGTGGATGAAGAAAGATGTTGCACGCGAAAACTAAGAAGAAATCGCACTATGCTAACAATGCTAACAGTGCTCACTTCATGGAATGAATAAAGTCCATAGTCAACACTGACTGTCACTCATTCAGATCCGATCTGAGCAGTGAATGGACTATTCTAGAAGACAATAATAGTGTGCAGTGCCTTGGCAGAGCTGGATTCACATGGAAACTTCTCCTTCACTGGTTCACTATTTCAGGGCTATCCCTCCACCAATCAGATTGGTCAGACTTAACGATAGGTAGTGGATGATTACACATGTTGAACTGGCTGAAAAGACTGGAGACGGAATTTACGACAGCTGATCGCAGAGAACACACCAACCAGACTCATGTCACCGACCTCACCAGACTACCCAACAACGTTCGACTGCGAAAAATCGGGTTGGCGTGTCTTCGCCTTTACAGACCAAGTCTGAACAGTAGAAGGTCTGACCTAGATGTTCCCTCTTGGACCCATAGTTTGTCCTCAGGGGCCTGAAATGTGTAAAATACTTTTACTGTCACTTTGGAATACAGCTTTGTCATACACTAACACATAATTCTGTCACAAATAAAGGAAATGAAACCCAAGGTTTAAGAAAACTGCTGGTGAATAAAATGAAGGGAACTACTGATAATGTGCCAGCTGTAAAAAGAAAGAAGATATGTATATAGACCAAGTTCAAGCACTTATGAAAAACCATCATTAGGAATTAACAAAGAGAGAGGACAAACGGAAGAAAAAACATTTGTGTTCCATTCAGTTCTGTAAGAATTTCCACCTTGAAACTAAAGTTTTATTATCTGGAGCCGGTTCACTGGGTAAATGGTAACCCTTGAAATGTTTATAGCTAATAAAAAGTTCTATAACAATATCAGATATGTTCTGAATTAGTTTTGCTTGACAAAAAATGTGAATAAGCTCTCTAAGTGGGTTTCAACATAAAGTGTCTAGTGAGCAGGACAGTAAGTAAATTAAAAATAGGAAGAAGATTACTGCAGTTTGCACAGATAAACATATTTGTCACTTTAGCAAAAACATGTTTACTAGAGTCCTAGATTTGTTTAAATGAGAAAGTACACACTGACAGAGTGGAAATGATCATAAATAACAATACTTTTAACTGATTTAAATGCATTATTAGATTCAGTTTACTCTCACTGAGTCTGTTTACATGACCAGAAAAGGCCAATATTTGGGAGTAATGGGATAATTGTCATAATTTGCATGCGCTTAATAAATGCGATAATCAAAAAACCCGGTTTAGACGATCCAGTTTATCATCAGATGTCTTTCGAAGTATGTACGTACATAGTGATGTAGACTTTGGCCCAATCCCAATTCACCCCTTAGCCCCTCCCCCTTACCCCTCCCCCTTGGCCCTTGCACTTGGCACTACCCCTTGAAATGGAGCTGTAAGATGTTGGGGTTGAAACATTCTCCTATGAAATGGTCCAACCCTTCCAGACCTGTTACGTCATCAGCAGTCATCGATGCTGCTATAAACAGATGTGAAAACTTTGTTTCCTACAGTATTCCTCATGCCGTCAGCAGCTGGAACCGTCTCTGTTCCATGGCCTTTGGGCGTCTTTTTGCATCTATCAACTATAAACTGCAGAAATGCGATCTATAACACACTGAAACAGCATTTGACGGTTGATGAAATGGTTAAGAGTCAAAACAAGGTTTTTGAAATCTGTCTGATGGGACATTTTAGAGACAATTTGACAGATTAGTTTTGCTAAATGACCCACATTTTTACTTTTAAATTCGTTTTTGCTTTAGTTGGACCATGAGGGATTATCCAAAACAAGAAGGTACTTTATATTGAAATAAATGTTGGAATGGCGATCAATTAAAGTTCACTGTCTAATGGGACATTACTGTGTTTTGACCCTTAGTTGTTTACGAAGAAAATCCGTACATTTGTGTGTTTCTTTCGTCACACTGCTGCACTTTTTGGCTGTGTTTACTTCCATCTTGCCAGTGATTTGAACAGAATTATGGGAAATGTCTCCTACCCCTCTGTTCATAGTGTGGTCCTGGAAAATCTCTCCATGTTTGTATCCTGTTCATTATTTCAGAACAGATTCATCTGTTTACTGCCCGAAATGTCAGATTTATTTATTTTCTAATATCAGTATTGATTCGGTGTTGCATGGCTGCAGTAGTCAAATAATCAAGTTACAACTCAAATTGTACTTTGGTATCACTAAATGAATGTGAATCAATCAATTAATACTGAATCGAATCACAGTTAATCGATTCAGAACCTTACGAATCGAAATTGAATCGATTAAGGAAATTGTCCATGATACCCAGCCCTAGTGTTCACACATGCGCTGACGTAAAAGGACGAAATAAATCAGATTAACCTGTATACATGTGTGAAGACATCGGAGTATTGGGGGAAAAAAAGTAGGTGTGTTTATCCGATTTCTCATAATCAGATTACTGCCATTATCGGATAAAGATGATCAGATCATCCTGTTTATGTGATCACTGGAATAATCTGAAAACTCCAGAGATCGGATAATGATCGCAGTATTAGTGTGTATGTGAACTGTTCCTCTTTAGACTGAAGTTCCAGCCTCAGATCTTTTCAAACTCAGTATCATAAAGGACAGTAAACACTCTATTGTATGCGTTGGAAGCGTTTGTTGCGTTTCCGCACTCATTTATGTTGATTTTTCTTTTAATTTCTCGTGTGTCTGAAAGCTCTGTACGCAGCGTAAACGCCTTTAGTTCCTTGTAGTAAAAGCTATACCAACCCATCAAGGTTAGTGGAATTGCCTAGCAACCGTTAGCCAACCACATCAATTCTGTTTTTTTTCTCTTCTTCTTCTCTCTCTTTTGTTGTTCACATGTTCATTTATGTTCATTGAAATCTGCCAGATAGTTCACCGGTTTTTATAAGTAGCTCCAGCCTTGAGTCAGCTCACTGGGTTTTTCAACAACACACACAGAAACACATTCACTCGCACTAACACACTAAACACACACACACACACACACACACACACATAACGGTATGAGCTCGGCGCTAACAAAGAGATGTTACCGAGTGTCAAACTAATATGTGTCTCTCTTCACTGCTGCCCACCTCTCCATTTTCAGCTCAAGGACAGAGAAAAGGAGGCAGAAAGAAAATAAAAAAAGAGTAAGAAAGTGATGTAGAGACAAACAGACAGGAAGAGTGAGCGATGACAGAACTCTGGGATTTTAATACGAACCAACTTTTCAATAAATGTTACAAAACATCTCGAATCACGGGTCTCGACGGCGTTAAGAAAATGAAACCCCGAAGAATTCGACGTGCACGTGAAGACGATACATGAGGATGATATGACTGAAGCGTTAACGACTGGATTTAGCAGCAAAACGAGTGAAATCATAAATAGGTGGACTTAATTCACATGGAAATTAATGTGAAAAACCAAAAAGCACATTTTGTGGATTGTAACAAGTCCAGTTTTTCAAGGGTTTGTTAATAATGGTCCAAATGTGGAGAGTGTGGATGTGGAATTTAGATCCACTACATGGACATAAGTAATGGGACACGTTAAATTCAGGTGTTTCTTTTCTAACAGGGGTCTGGGATACAAAACAATAACGACTAATGTCAGAGTATAGTTTTATGTTATGGGATAAATATCATTGCATTGGTTAGTTTGGGTTAAATTATCTTTGTTTCCAAAATGACTCAGTGATGGTTTGGATTTAATTTCTCTCAATATTGACTTTTTTTTTTTTTTTTTTTTATCCTGGACTATGATTTTAAATGTTCTACCTCTAAATTTCTAAAATATTTTTCCTGCTCTGACTGTAAATAATAATAAATATTGATGTTTTTATCTCAAATCCTCATGAACAGGACGTCTCACAGCTGTAGACATGTGTCCCAATATTTATGTCCATATAGTTTATAAACGTCAATATTTCTTTAAAGTTTAATTGGATTTAAAAAAAAATTCAATGTTAAGAGAAATGATTGACTGATAGATTTTTTAATTGATTTTTTTTTTTTTTTTTTTTTTTTATTCATGATTGATTTTAAATGTTCTTCCTGTAATTTTCTAAAGTGGACAAAAGTATGTGGACACATTGAATCCAGGTGTTTCTTTTCTAACAGGGGTCTGGGATACAAAACAATAATGAGTAATGTCAGAATATAGTTTTATATTATGGGATAAATGTCATTGCATTGGTTAGTTTGGGTTAAATTATCTTTGTTTCAAAAAGCCTCAGAGATGGTTTGGACTTAATTTCTCTCAACATTGATTTTTTTTTTTTTTTTGTGTGTGTTTTTTTTTTATCCATGAGTATGATTTTAAATGTTCTACGGAAGAGGATTAGAGCCACTGGAAAAAAAAAAAAAGAAATAAATTAAGGTCCAATATATTTTTTGTCGTTATTATTCTGAGAAAAAAGTCAGAATTCTGAGATTAAAGTCAAACTTCGGAGAAAAAAAGTCGGAATTCTGAGGAAAAAAGTCAGAATTCTGAGGAAAAAAGTCAGAATTCTGACTTTAATCTCAGAACAATAATAAAAAAATATTTTTAAAACAGTCAGGATTCTGACCTTTTTCTTTGAATAATAATAAAAAAATATTCTGGTAAGAATTTTTTTTTCCATTGTCCCTAATCCTCTTTAATGTTCTTCCTCTAAATTTCTAAAATATTTTCTCTGCTCTGACTGTAAATAATTTTCTGCCACAACTAACCATCTACTTTCATCACATCTCACTGAGGAAAAAAAAAATCTACCATTAAACTTTAAGGAAATATCAGACTCAGACACAGTTCTATTGTCATTCGATCAATGGTACATGATAGAAAGAATTGTAGTTCCCCAGGTCTCAGTTTGTAGCATAAGAAGATAAAGAATAAAATCTAAAATGAAATTTACAAATGGTAAGTTAGATAGAATAAAACTGTCATAAAAAATATACAGAAAAAAATTAAAGAAAAAAATTCTAAATATGTACAAAATGTCACAGAATGCAACAACAGTAACAGTTAAAGTGGTGCATTAGCAGCAGCAACTGTGAAGTAAAGAGACAACAGTGAATATTAATATTTTATATTGATGTTTTTATCTCAAATCCTCATGAACAGGACATTTTACAGCTGTGTCCCAATATTTTTGTCCATATAGTTTAGAAACATCAGTATTTCCTTAGAGTTTAATGGTAGATTTTTCTTCCTCAATGAGATGTGATGAAAGTAGATGGTTAGATGTGGTAGAAAATTATTATTTACAGTCAGAGCAGGAAAAATATTATAGAAATTTAGAGGAAGAACATTTCAAATCAATCATGGATTAAAAAAAAAAAATCAATTGAAAAATCCATCAATCAGTCATTTCCCTTAACATTGATTTTTTTTTTTTATCCCATTAAACTTTAAGGAAATATTAACATTTATAAACTATATGGACAAAAATATTGGGACACATCATGTCTATAGCTGTAAGATGTCCTGTTCATGAGGATTTGAGATAAAAAAACATCAATATTCATTATTATTTACGGTCAGAGCATGAAAAATATTTTCAAAATGTAAAGGTAGAACGTTTAAAATCATAGTCATGGATAAAAAAAAAAAAGTCAATATTGAGAGAAATGAAGTCCAAACCATCTCTGAGGCATTTTAGAAACAAATATAACAATTTAAACCAAACTAACCAATGCAATGATACTTATCCCATAATATAAAACTATATTCTGAGATTACTCATTATTGTTTTGTATCCCAGACCCTTGTTAGAAAAGAAACACCTGAATTCAACGTGTCCACATACTTTTGTCCACATAGTGCAGCTGAAGGTGAGAATCATTTCCAGCAAAATCAAGACAAAATCCTCACGAACGTGAAACCAAAGACTGAAATCTAACAAAACAGAGCTGAATAAAAACTATCATTAGTGCTTTTGTTCAACACCAGTGCAGTTTTACCATTGAGGTTTAAACAGAGGTGGTTTTAATGAATGTATTACATTAAGGCCAAACACATTTTATTGAATATTTGTACCTTTGTAAAATCTCTTTAGTATCTCCAGGAACTCCAGTATTCAGTCACACAGTGCAGCTGTCTGCAGGTAAAAGGACGCCACATATTCAGCAAAATGTTAATAAATTCAACCATTAAAAGAAGCAATTAAGTGTTTTTATCCCAACATACGGAAAGAAAAATAATACCAATTTTGAGCATAATAGACGTCATTATGATCATTATTAAATCTGGTACTTGCATTGTGTGTATTGACTGGTCAGAATTTAGATGTGTAGGAGTTACTTATGGGATCTGACAGGAATTTAGGGTCGGTAGAAGGATGGGGTAAGGGGGCGGGAGAATATAAATTAAACTTCATCCTACCATCGGGTGTAAGAAAATATTGGTATTGCAATATATCACGATATTTCACTTCACAATACTGTATCAATATTAAAAAGTACTGTATTGATATTTTAGGTATTTATTCAAATGCAGACATGGTGCAGGTTCATTTTTGTTTTAGCTTTTCCAGCTTTTTTATTTCTATATTCACATGGGTTTTTTGTCCTTTTGTTTGTATACTACAAAAGTACTGTTGTGATATTGCAGGTCATAAATGTAATTTTTTGAAATTGCCGTTTTGTTAAATAATGCATAATTCAAGTATCCTAAAACCACTTTTTACTATCTGAAAGAGGTAAGTGTTTTTTGTTTGTTTTTTTATTGGGAATGCACAAAAAATAATGTTCTGATGTTGGATGATTCAGGGACTGAACACTATGTATTCTTTTCGCAATAGAATATGAACATTTAAGCAGGATCTTAAACTGTAACGTCTATCGGTATAAAATATTATTTATTTATTTATTTATTTGTGTTGTTTTTTTTGTACTGGTAAAGCCGCATGTTAAAACTTTATTTATCCAAATGCTGCACAATTAGTTTTTCTAGAAAATAATCTTTAAAAAAATAGAAACTAAACAAAAAATATTGCCATATGCTCAGTATCGTGATATATTGTGATATATTGTATTGTGATTTGTATTGTATCACCAGATTCTTGCCAATACACACCCCTACCTACCATACCATACCATACCATACCAACTTTATTTATAAAGCACTTTAAGAACTTTACGGCCGGCCAAAGTGCCGTACACGAATCATAAAACGAGGAATTAAATATGTAAATAAGGTAAAAACAGTGACAACACAGGGTGCAAAGTGGGCTAAGAACAACAAAATACAACCATCATAAAAACAAAGACAAATTAAAATCTGATAAAAACAGCATAAGAAATATTAAAAAAAGAAACATCTCACTCATTGATTAGAAGCAATTGAGAAAAAGTGCTTTTTTTTAGACGTGATTTAAAGATTGTCGAACATCTAAGGGCAACTGGTTCCACTGCTTTGGGGCAACAACAGAAAAAACACAACAGAAAAAACACAAAAACAGTCCCCACGAAGCTTCTTTTTCTTTTTCATCCTGCTCCTTTTCGATTGTTGGACTTTCTTTTATATAATCCTTTCGTTGTTTGGTTTTAATGCAAATAAAATAAATAAATAAAATAAATAAAAACTTCTTTGCAGCTCCATTACAGACTCCGATCTCCAAACTGTTAATTTATCAGAGTTTCTAAAGGAAGTTAATAATTCTCCATTTATTTATTTCTTTATGTACTTGTCTGTTTTATGAATAATTGTGTGCGTTTAGAACATTTTCCGCACTTGTTTGAAAGCATCGCATGGTACTCAGACGACACTTGTGAAACTTGTCATTGACCTTTTGCGAACAGCAGACAGATACGAGTTCTCCTGGAAACTGAAGTTCACATTAATATTCCCCCCAGAGAAATACTGGTCGGACCCTATTGGTGTCACCGACCTGTGGTGTCCCCCAAGGCTCTGTTCTTGGCCTACTTCTATTCTTTGTATATACAGTCGTGGAAATTTTTTTTCAGACCACCCCTTGTTTTCTTTAATTTCTTGTTCATTTTAATGCCTGGTCCAACTGAAGGTACACTTGTTTGGACAAATATAACTTTAACAACTTAAACAGCTCATAGTAGTTTAATTTCAGAGCTGATATCTATCTATTTAACACGTTTTCTTAATAACTCCATAATATCTCCAAACTGTTAATTTATCAGTTTCTAAAGGAAGTTAATAAGTCTCCACTTATTTATTTATGTGTCTGTTTTATGAATAATTGTATGCATTTCGAACATTTTCCAGACTTGTTTGAAAGCATCGCATGGTACTCAGATAACACTTGTGAAACTTGTCGTTGACCTTTTGCGAACAGCAGACAGATACGAGTTCTCCTGGAAACTGACGTTAGCATTAATATTCCTTCCCTGACCCGTGGTGTCCCCCAAGGCTCTGTTCTTGGCCTACTTCTATTCTTTGTATATACGATCGTGGAAAAAATGATTAGACTACTTTTGTTTTCTTCAATTTCTTGTTCATTTTAATGCCTGGTCCAACTAAAAGTACATTTGTTTGGACAAATATAATGATAACAACAAAAATAGGTCATAGTAGTGTAATTTCAGAGCTGATATCTATCCATTTAACATGTTTTCTTGATAATAACCAGAATCACTTCAGTTCTTCCATCAATATCTATGTCATTGTACTGACAAAAAACAGTGCTTTTAAACATTCCATATTTCCTTTTCTGTCTGTTTTAGTCACATGATACACACAGGAGTTAGTACTTGATTGCATAACAATTGTTTTGGTGACTTTTGATAGTCTAATAATTTTTTCCGCGACTGTATATTACAGACTCCAATTTCCAAACTGTTAATTTATCAGAGTTTCTAAAGGAAGTTAATAAGTCTCCATTTATTTATTTATCCATGTGTCTGTTTTATGAATAATTGTATGCGTTTTGAACATTTTCCAGTCTTGTTTGAAAGCATCGCATAGTACTCATACGACACTTGTGAAAGTCGTCATTGACCTTTTGCGAACAGCAGAAGGATACGACTTCTCCTGGAAACTTGGGTTAGCATTAATATTTTACTTTAGTTTATTTCAGACACAAACATTGTTAGAGCCATTTTTTGTGTTTCAGTTAAAAACTCATATTTATATTTAGGTTTGATTAATCATTAATAATTTATGTATATTATATGAATGTTGAGTAGTAATGGTATAAGTCTTGATATAATTTTGTGATGCAATGCTATTGGCCGCAAAGATTATAAATATGTAAAGAAAAAGGAACGGAAGCCTGAGGCTGGAGCATCACAGTCTTTTGACCGCCGCGTAATTTAATTTAGAAATTCATCTTTTGTTTGTATTATTCTAAGTTTTTAAGTAAAGACCGCAAACACAAAAGTTGGATTACAGACCCTTTTGTTTACTGATACGTGACGCGTAAGAAGAACTCCGAGGCTCATGGCTAGTGAGTGATAACCTGCACTCACAAACATAATACAAAACATAGGGAAAAAATAAAACAAAACAAAAATAAAATAATAGAATTCCCTCCAGAGAAATACTGGTTTGGACCCTATTGGTGCAACCAACCAGTGGTGTCCCCCAAGGCTCTGTTGTTGGCCCTACTTCTATTCTCTGTCCATATGTTGGCAGATTACTGAAAACCATGGTGTCTTTTTATGCAGATGATACTCAGCTCTACGTGACAATAAAACCCACAGATCCTCACATCATCTCAGAAAATAAATGTCAGCCCTTAAAACCACTGATGCTGTTTTTGTGGGAAAAATGCTGTTCAGGAGTCTCCACCTGTTTTCAGATTTGACGACTGTTGTTAAATCCTGTTTTTTGCAGCTCAAGTTAAAGTCATTCTTGTCATTTGCTGATCTTCAAACAGTTGTACGCTTTTACACACTTATGTCTAGATCACTGTAACACACTTTATTAAGGTTAAACCAGGTCTTCATAAATGGTCTCCAATTTAAAAAAAAAACAACAAAAAACTGTATCTTAACTAAGCATTACAATATTTTATTATGTTATTTCTGGGTTTTTTTTTTTTTTTTTTTGTAAATTCCTTTTTAACACTTGTTTTGAATTGTGCTACATAAATGAAGTTCATTATCACCATTATATATTTGACTTTAGCATTGGTTTTATGAGTGAAAACATATCTTTAAAACATAAAAAACATCAGGGTTATGGTTCGGTTATTAAATAAACACAAAATGAATCAGAATCCTTTATTAATTCCAGAGGGAAATTTTTGTTTATTAAAGTTGTTCCATTCAAGTAGAATAAGAAGTAGCAGGAAAGAAATTATCAATACAAAGAAAAAAACACACACACACACACACAATTTTTTTTTTCTTTTCAGTATCATAATTAACAAAATACTCATTTTATTTATTTAACATGTATTAAATATAGTTTCACATGTATTTCTTGAATTGTAATATTGTCTAGTACATGTTGTACACATTGCTGTTCTAATTGTGTTTAATTGAGTGTATAGATAGATAGATAGATAGATAGATAGATAGATAGATAGATAGATAGATAGATAGATAGATAGATAGATAGATAGATAGATAGATTCAGAACTATATACGTTGGTGTTACGCTCCAAATTTACAAATGTATATAGTTCTAAATCTACATATATACCAAATATACATATTAAAACAGCAATTTGTACAATATGTACTAGACAATATTATCATAATTAAAGAAATACATGTAAAAAAGTATACATATATTTTCTTCACATGTATTTCTTTAATTATGATATTGAAAAGAAAAGAATTATTTATGTTTTTTTTGTTTGTTTGTTTTTTTCTTTTGTTGTGTTGATAATTTCTTTCCTGCTACTTTTTTTGTTATACTTCAGTGGAACAACTGTAACAAACAAAAACTTACCCCTGGCATTAATAAAGTATTATATATATATTTAGGGCCTCACCCTAACGTTCTGAATCTATATGTGCATATACCAAATATATATATATATATGTATTAAAACACTCTATTAAACACATTTGTAACAAGTTTGTACAGTATGTAATTGACAATATATTATCAATATAATTAAAGAAATGTACATAAATAAGTGCAAACATGTAACATAGTACCATTTAAAGATGTCAATATTAGTCAGCATTACTGAATATGATCGCTGTATGGATGGTTTCTTCAACACAAATTAAATTACTATTAAAAACATGTACTTTAAATGTTCTCCTTATTTATCTTGGTAATTCACAGTTGAGCTTCTTTAATTGTACAACAGTGTAATTACAGGCAGAGTAAATGTTGAAGATCCTTAAATGTTGTGTTTCCTCTCGCACTGTGTGACACTCATACTTATGATCAGTTTAATTACACAAAGAGCGAAGACATGGAGGGGATGGAACAAACCCGAGCGCACACACAGAATTAGAGCTGCACGAAACCACCATTAGCATTCTGCCAGCATTGTTTAGCGGTGACAAGACGAGCTGTTGTGTGCGCAATTATGTTATTAGCTTTTTAATACACATCCCCGTGTAGTCATTTAATTCTGGTTGCATTTCCCTTCCCAGTGATGGGTCGCTGATTGCTGCACTCAGCCGTTTTATTAGGCCTAATTAAATTAACGTTATTTTGGTCCCGCCGTCAGCGACACACTCAGAGGCGCTGTCATGAGCAGGGATGGGTGTGTGTGTGTGTGTGTGTGTGTGTTTGTGTGTGTTAACTCGGCTTGTTTGCATGTTTTGCATTTTCACTTCTCTGCTGCATTTTCCATGTGCATTAGTTGATGTAAATGCACATCTGCTCCTCAGTTCTTTGTCATAACCGTACGTGTTGAGCTTTCAGTGCACGAACAGGGGAAACAAACCCAAAGTCCTGATCAGACTCAGTAATGCAGCGCAGTTAAACACCGTATATGAGCTTGTGTATGAAGTGTGTTTAATTAGTGTGTGAGCGCTGAAGGGACCCCGTTCATGACTCACAATCCCCCTCATCGTTCTCCTTCATTCTTTTTTCTTTTCTTTTGTAAAACCTTTCTTCATCAGACCCAGGGCCGCTGCTGCCCATCTACATAACCCAGAACGAATTTATTAGTGTTTTACGCTCTCAAAAATATTATGGAGGAGCCCAGAGAAAATGTTTTTTTTCTGTATAAATGTTTTAACTAAGAATCGAACCACAGAATGACAAATATATCAAAATGCACAATGTGGACAAAAGTATGTGGACACGTTGAATTCAGGTGTTTGTTTTCTAACAGGGGTCTGGGATACAAAACACTAATGACTAATGTCAGCATATAGTTTTATATTAGTGTATATGTTATATATTTACATAGTTTTGACTTAATTTTTTGTTTGTTTGATTTCTTTTTTTTTTTTTTTATCCATGACTATGATTTTAACCCTCCAGTATCCCGTCCAGCTAAGCCCTTACTAAGCACCAAGTGTGCCTTTTTGGTACACGTGTGGAATAATGTCAAAAAAAAATTTCATACAGCTTGTTTTTAATTTTTTTTTTTACACTTTTTTCAATTTCATCAACTTGAGCCGTAAGTAAAAATACCAAATACTCAAAATTGTCACATTTTTTAACCCTTTAAATCCCGTCTTTGTAATGTAAACAAACCTTCTTTTTTTTTGGATGCAAAAAAAAACAAAAAAAAAAAAAATTTTTTTTTCAATATACTACACAAAAAGTGGATCACATATTATTTGATTTTTGCAGCCTGGCATATGTCAATGATTAACTCCAACATTAATTATCATTAATTATGCAATTATCATTGCATTGGTACAGAAGAAGATTGTGGCCACTGGCGAAAAAAATTTAATGAAGGTACAATAAATTTTTAAAATTATTTTTCTGAGAAAAAAGTCAGAATTCTGAGAAAAATGTCAGAATTTAGACTTTTTTTCTCAGAATTCTGACTTTAAACTCAAAAGAATAATAAAAGAATAATATTTAAAACGAGGAAAGATAGTCAGAATTCTGAGATTAAAGCCAGAAATCTTACTTTTTTCTCAGAATTCTGATTTTTTTCTCAGAATAATAATAAAAAATCTATAATGCACCTTCATTTTTTTTTTATTACTAATTTCTCTCAAAATGTATTGTTATTATTTTTTTTTATCCATGACTATGATTTTAAATGTTCTTCCTCTAAATTTCTAAAATATTTTTTCCTGCTCTGACTGCAAAATCAATTTTCTTTCACATCTAACCATCTACTTTCTTCACATCTCACTGAGGAAGAAAAATCTACCATTAAACTTTAAAGAAATGTTGATATTTATAAACTATATGGACATAAATATTGGGACGCATCATGTCTACAGCTGTAAAATGTCCTGTTCATGAGGATCTGACATAAAAACAGCTTTGTTCAGGTGTAATGATCACATACCGTGTCCCAGTTACACTTGATCCATCAGGAATAAATCACGTTTTCATTGTATTTTGTGAATCTATTGTGTCATTGAGACTTACAGTGTGTATAAAAAAGCGTTATTATGTGCGAGTATGTATTTTGTAATGCCTATAATAATAAATATAATAGTAATGATACTTATTATTGCTGTGCTACATCTTAAATGTAAATTACTCGTCATTATGATTATGATGATGATGATTAGATTATTCCGCTGCCCCCTCCTGCACAGTAGAGGATGTGTGCATCTGTAGTTTTGTTCATGTTTTTCCCCATATACGAGTCTAAAAACACGCAGAATCAGGCAGAAGGACAACATATACGTGGAAAAATGTTGGACTTTTGCACAGACATTGAGTGGGAAGATGTTTCAGGTGTATGTCTGAAATCCTACATTCATGACACGCACACAGACACACACCTATGACCCAGTGTATGCCAATGAAATGTAGACGGAAGGTAATTAAACAGGGATCAGGCTGCTCTTTATCAAGGGCTCTTCACTGCTGGGCTAAATTAACCTCTGCCCACACCCACAATGTCCTCAAGAAAAAAACATTCACACACACACACACATACATATGCACTTTCAAATATGCATACATGTAAATTCTTCTACACAGATAGACCAATATAAAGATGCACATTGATTCAGCGGCTTTGTGTCAGGGGTTTTATGATAATTAATGTATAATCAATTCACATTTCATGGTTGATAAATAAGCTTTCATTTTCTGTTTATCCTCTGAGCTAAGAAACGATACAAAAGCATTTAACCACTTTACCAAGTAGGGATGGTGAGTTCATGATCCCCGTTGTTTCTGTAAAATCTAGGGATGCGCAATAACTATCGGCATCAATAATTATCGGAAAAAAATGATGTCATTCAGATAATTCCGATAATTGACGGGTTTTTTTACCAATAAATACAGCCCATGATAATAAATCTAAATTGCTTAGATTTTATGTATTTCACCAGAACACAGTGCATGTTGTTGCCGTGCCAACCGCTGAGAAGAAGAAGGAGATGAAAAAGAAGGAGAAGGAGATGAAGGAGGAGGAGAAGAAGAAGAAGAAGAGGAAGGAGATGAAGAAGAAGGAGATGAAGGAGGAGAAGAAGGAGAAAGAGAAGGAGATGAAGAAGAAGAAGAAAAAGGAGATAAAGGAGAAGGAGATGATGGAGGAGGAGAAGAAGAAGGAGATGAAGGAGGAGAAGAAGAAGAAAAAGGAGATAAAGGAGAAGGAGATGAAGAAGGAGATGGAGATGAAAAAAATGAAATGGAGGAGATGAAGAAGTAGAAGATGAAGAAGAAAAAATGAGATGATGAAGAAGGAGAAGATGGAGAAGAAGACAAAATGAGATAATGAAGAAGGAGATGGAGAAGAAGAAAAAATTAGATGATGAAGAAGGAGATGGAGAAGAAGAAAAAATGAGATGATGAAGGAGAAGGAGATGGAGAAGAAGAAAAAATGAGATGATGAAGGAGAAAGAGATGGAGAAGAAGAAAAAATGAGATGATGGAGGAGATGGAGAAGAAAAAATGAGATGAAGAAAAAATGAGATGATGAAGGAGATGAAGGAAAAATGAGATGGAGGAGGAGAAAAAAAATGAGATGAAGGAGGAGGAGGTGGAGTGGATCAGTCCATTGTTTGTCAGTCCTTTGCTCCAGCTGTCAGACCCAGAGGAAGATCCAGCGGTTGTTTTGTCTGTTTTGGTCCGACAGCAGAAGAAGACGGACATTGGAAAACGGTGAACATCAGAAAAGCTAAACGTGGTTAAATGTCGTAGGCCTGTTGATACTTGTGTCGTGCATGTTTTTAATTCTGCTCTTCACTGTGTATTGTTAATGGCACAGTGAACGTTAGTACAAGTTGCTCACCGTTGAACGGCTTTGTGTCTGCGGTGTTCCTCCGCTGTCAATCTGATGATGTCACCACACGACTAGTTGACTCGATTTCGACTTTATTGACAAATAAGTAGATCTGAAAAAATCTGAAGTCGCAAATGCACTAGAATATGAAGCTACAAAGTCTGAACATCAGTGGATTTCATTCTATGCTGATGACGCCCATGTATTCTAATATGAAAACAGCAGGATTCATCAGGATCTGATGGTTAAATAGTGGTTGAAGAACATGAGACATCATTTACACATGGACTGGAAAGCAGAGTCCAGACCTGCTGACAGAGACAGGACCATTTTATTACTTTTAGTGAGGTTTTAGCTGTGTTTTTGCGGTGAATTCTTGTAAATAGTGCTGTTTTGGAGTGTTCTACTAGAGTGTCTTGACGTGTTTTTGTTGAGTTTTGCTTTGTTTGGTTTTTTTTCACCTATTTTTAACATTTTTATCTGTATTTTTGTGATTTGTATAGTTTACTGGTAGTTGTATTTTAGCTGTAAATATTATATAAATGTGTATCTATCTGTCTTATCTCTATCTATTTATCCATCTATCTATCTATCTATGCAGAGAGCTATCAAAAAAAGAACAAAACAAAAAAAACATGATGGATGTTTTGTTGGATGTCTAGACAATCTAAAATGTTTGAACACATGGAAAATAGTTGAAAGTTTATTTCTATAATCTCATAAAAATGCAATTTTGCACATTTGCAGTTGTTTTTCACAATAAATATAAAAAATCAAGTCCAGTTTTTAATTTTTTTCTGTAACACACTGTTTTAAGCATATAGTACAAAACATACAATAATGATAATTAATGGCCAGATATTGAAAGTTAAGTTCTTTCTGAAAAAAGGTGCAACAGAATTAGCAAAAAAAAGACATTTGATTAACCAGGTTTAGTTTTATTCCATATTTTTATTCCATATATCCTGGATCTGTCTAAACCCAGGATAAGCCTCATAACCTGGATACTGTAAACCTGGGGTGCCGATAAAAGGGGTGGGGTGGGGGGGTGAGGTGTAAACATGACAAATTCATGGGGCCCAGCATTAGTGGGGGGCCCATAAAGCAGTGGAGGGGGTCCAGTGGATACAGGTTAGAAGTTGGGAAAATTTCATGTAAGATCCGCTGTATAATGGAGGAATAGAAGTCAGACGTTCAAAACATGTTAAGTTTCAGTTTTGTTTTCACACTAGCGTAAGTGACGTTATGTATGGACCGTGTACCCCCCCACCCCCCTGCTCCGACTGATCATCAGGATACTGAATTTTATGTAAAGGTTCACAATGTTTACCGTTCATGGGGTCACAGTTGGTAGCGGCGCCCCTGGTATAAACACGATGATCACAGATTATTATTATTATTATTATTATTGTTATTATTATTATTATTATTATTATTATTATCTCCACCTGGAGGTACTGTGATCACTTTGCTTTGTGTGTTTGCGTGGTGTGTTCGTGTTTGTTTGTTAGCAAGATAACTCAAAAAGTTATGGATGGATTTTCAGGAAATTTTCAGGAAATGTTGATACTGGCAGAAGGAAGAAATGATTACATTTTGGTGGTGATCGGGGGGGGGCAGATCTGTCTTGGCGGAGGTCTGCGCTCTCCGAGTGCTTTTCTTGTTTTTATTGTTACCTCCACCAGGAGGTATTGTGATCACTTTGCTTTGTGTGTTTTTTGTTTGCTGGTTTGTTTGTTTGTTAGCAACTTTACGGGAAAACCAGATGTAAACATTTTCATTGCGGAATTTGACTTTTTTCACTCAAAAACATTGAAAAAAACTTTGGGGTTGACATTATTTATAAGTTCTTATCCTATTATTTATATTATTTTACTGGTCCGGCCCACTTTAGATCATATTAGGCTGTATGTGGCCCCTGAACTAAAATGAGTTTGACACCCCTGGCTTAGGCCCTGGGACCAACCCATTAAATTTTGGGCCAAGTAGGCCAAAGTTCAAGGTCACAGTAAGGTCACAAAATCTACAATTTTCCTATCTGTCATCATTGAGCAATTTTTGAAAATTCATCAAAAATTCAAAACGACTCCGATTAGCCTCCAGTTTGATCCACCTGTAGCTTGGAACAATATCTTGTATCTGGCACAAAATTGTCCACATCCACTGTGGAATGTGGACTCTGTGGACATTTACATTTAACATTGAAAATCCCATTTACCACACGTTTTTCATTATAACTGAACAAATATTGATTGGAATTGAATCTAATTTGACATACACATGACTGGTACCAAGCTTCAACTTTTTCTGCTGTATGGAACAACCTGGAAACTGTTGAATTTAAAAAGAAATAGTCGATCCACACATGCACACCGTTCAGGGTGCTTGGCGGAGGTTTGCGTTCTCTGAACACTTGTTATTATTTGCATTCATTTGGAGCTGAAACGATTAATCGACTCAAAGTGATCCTAAAAAAATCATTCAACCAAAATTCTCTTGAATCAAAGCTTTGTTTCCTTCATTTCTCTGCTATTAAACATTGGTTCCACTGTTGTGTTTCACACGGACGCTTATTGTGACGCACAAAGAAGCTTCAATTTAGGAAAACTGCAACAGAATATTTCCCTTCAATCAATTCAAGTCGATTAATCGAATCGTGAATTTTTGCATTGGCTTCAAGCACCTAATCAATTAATCAGTCGCCGCTCGACATTCATTGTTGTAGTTTAACTTTTTTTCTGCATTGAGTGAAAACCAGAAACTATTGAATTAATGCGAGTTCCAAACTCTGAGTAACTGTGTGTCCTCTATCCTCCAGGACTGACGAACGTCGGCGTCCTGAGGAGATGTGTGAAAGAAAAATGCGATGGGATGCCAGTGAAGCAGCAGCTGTCGGCTTTGGCTGAGGAGGAAGAATACAACAACCTGAGTGTGTACAGATTAACAGGTGTGAAGCAGCTGTCGCCTCGGTGAAGAGTCCAAACACAACCAACAGCCACACCGCCTATTAGGAATTATTAGCTTAGTTTGAAAACAGGTGAAGGAGCGTCGGTGCCGTTGTTGTTGTTGTCGTCATCGTCGTTGTTGCACAGTCACATCAGCGGTCAGCCTCTGCGTTTGCTTTGTTGTTGTCGTTGTTTGTGGTATCCGGTCCGGGTGCTGGTCTGGATCAGAGTGGTTTGTTCTGACTCCAGCTGTTCAGCCACCTGTGGAGGGGAGACAAAAGAGATGGGCGGGGAGTTGGGGGGGGCATAGACTGGAGACGAGTAAAGGACAGTTGGCAACAAAAAAAAAAAAAGCCTGTAGCTGAGAAGTGAGGGGACGTTTTAGCCTTTTTATCCGGGGTGGGGTGAGCAGGTGCAGCCTTGGGCCGGAGCCCTGTGTGTGTTTTCTGGCCTGAAGCCTTTGTATTTGAGCAGCAGATGCTCACACTCGACAGGTTGCTTATGGAGAAAAAAAACCCTCCACAAACAGCAGCCCTGCAGAGGCGGATATGAAGACGTTGTATTAGCGCGTCCCTGTTTGATATTCAACAAACCAATTAGAAGGAAAAGAAAAAAGAGCGCAAAATCTACTGATTTAACCCTAGAACGCCAAACGTGTCATATTTGATCCATGAGTTTTGAAGCCCTCTACATGATCAGTGTGATATTTTTTGTCATGAAAAACCTAATGTATACAATTAGATACATACAACACACAGATAATCCACCAGGGAGAGGAGTTCATTCACCAGAGGCCTTTCCAGTGACACTACAAGACTGTCATTAATGAGGAAGGAGGAAGAACTGGGACCATCCAAATTTGTGAGGGAAAACATAATTTTGTGGTAAGTCATATTTTTTGCAGTTTGCTTTGTAGTTGGACTCATTAAAGGTAGGTGTCGCTTACATTTTAAAGAATGATTTACCAAACAATATTTATGTCACTATTTGTAAAATATAGACACATCTTTTTCAAAAGTCTGTTCTCCCCAGCATCAAAACCACCACATCTACAGCCTGCGATTCCCCATGGGTCACATACTAGTGTTATATAAAATTATTACACAGCGTTTGAAAGTTGGGTCAGTTATCTTTGTGAGATAAACAAAGATTTCCACAATTATTTAATAGAAGACTAATGTAAGACTATTATATCCTGTGTAGATCAAGGTTCTTATTTTATATATATTTATGTAATATTTATATATTCGTATACCTGCCTTTGCACCTGCTTTTAATCTGTTTTTAACATGCCTGGTTTCTGTTTTTATCTGCTGCATGTAAAGTGTCTTTGAGTTCTATGAAAAGCGCTATACAAATAAAATGTATTATTATTATTATTATTATTATCATATATTGGCCAATATATTGGTTATCAGCTTTTTTTTTTTAGCCCCCAATATTGGTATCGGTATCGGCCCCAAAAATCCCATATCGGTCGGGCTCTAGAGACAACAAATGTGTGGTTGTTCAGGTTGAAGGAGTTGATCCTGAGTTTGTTAAATCCATCATGTGCATCTGCTCCAGAGCCTCCCATTGATGGTTGTTCTGCCCTGGCCTAGGGGTTTACCAGGGCGAACATAATACGCTCTCTTTTGTCCCCTCCCAGCTCCCAAGCACACAAGTCAGTCAAAAAACTGAAGTTCACAATATTTGTTTTTACACAACTAAAGGAGGGTTCGGCTAAAACAACAAACACAAGTCTTCAAAGTTCACAACTGAATTTCCTAACCAAAAATACATCCAAGAAATAAAGTACAGCAAACTAACCTAAACTCCCCTCAAAAAACCTGGAGAAAATGTGAAAATAAAAGAGCCGTCCTCCCCTACCAGAAAAAGGATCGATTTACAAAAACTCTGTTTACTACTATATACAAAATTGTGAATTAACACACGAACGCACGAAGACTGACGTCCACACACAGGAAACACAGCTGGAGCTGGCAGCAGAGAAGGAGAGAGGAGGAGCTGGAGGATCTGTGCCATTTTTAAAGGGGCTGGGTTATCTTGCTCCACCAATCAGCAGCTTCACCTACAAAAAACAAGACAGACACGAAAAGGGCACAGCACCCCTACAGGACGGAGGAGAACACACACACTGAACAGAAAACATGTACATATACACATGAAGAGCCCACTTATGACCCTGGGTCCTAACATGGTCCATGGATCATCTGAGTACAGGATGGAACTACAACAGGTTTGTGTCGTACATGGACAGATGTTTGAGACCTGAGACATTTTACCCCAAACATAAGGTGGTGAATTGAATAATATACAATTCCCTTCAGAGAGATGGTACAAAAACCCACAGAGCCCTGAGTTCATGCCCTAATCTATGTAGATCTGTGTAAATTAGAACACACATGTTCCATATGCACTGGGGATTTCCGAACCTCAGCAGATTATCCTGGAGAACCCTTTGATGTGCATCACTCAGACACATTACAGCATTTCATGTTCGTCCCCTAATGGCCATCTAAACTAGGACAAATCTGATTATTTACAGATTCATGAGGAGATTCTGCAGTTTGGATTTCACTGCAGTGAAGGCGAACGTCGAGCAGCCGCTACAGAGGCCACAGCAGAAGCATGAAGGTGTCTGCGGTGGAGGAACGACCAGGCACATGAGACACCAGCAGGTGGAGGTAACACCTGGTACACACACACACACACACACACACACACACACAGTATATATAAACACACATTTAACACACACACACATAAACAGATTTGAGGAGCAGGACGTGTGTCATGGTCCAAATGGTGGAGAATTCAATTTAAATGTTCAGTAAATGTAAATTAAAAGTACATGTTCAGTCTGTACTGACATTTAGAGACGGTTCAAGGAGAGAGAATGGACGAACAACTAGTGTAAAGGCAGGGTGGTGTCTGTCTGTCTACCATCCATCCTTAGGGAACGGCCTGATAAGTAGCACTGGGTCTTTATGGGTTAATGTCAGCTTTAGGTCTGTTTACTTTGGTAGAGGAGGAGATTTTAATGTTTTTTGACAAAGAAAAAAAACTAAAACATGTCCGACAGAACACGGTGAGGTCAGAGGACGATGGAAACGGTAAAGAAATGAATTAACGTATTAATGACCTGACCTGTTTCAGCTGCTCATCTGTGTGTGTGATAGTGGGTCTGTGTGAAGGCCAACAGTAGGGTTATAGAGTGTGTGTGTGTGTGTGTGTGTGTGTGTGTGTGTGTGTGTGTGTGTGTGTGTGTGTGTGTGTGTGTGTGTGTATGACCGCTGAGAGAGTTCATCCCACGCTGGGTTTTTCTGCTGAATCAGTGCCTAGTCACCCCACCTCGGAGGGTAAACAACACATTAACACACACACGTACAGTACACACACTAACACACACATGTACAGTACACACACATACACACACACACACGTACAGTGCACACACTAACACACACACACACGTACACTACACACACTAACACACACACACGTACAGTACACACACTAACACACGCAAACACGTACAATACACACAAACACACACACACGTACAGTACACTCACTAACACACACACGTACAGTACACTCACTAACACACGCACATACAGTACACACACTAACACACGCACGTACAGTACACACACTAACACACACACACGTACAATACACACACTAACACACACGTACAGTACACACACTAACACACACACACGTACAGTACACACACTAACACACACACACGTACAATACACACACTAACACACACATACAGTACACACACTAACACACACACACGTACAGTACACACACTAACACGCACACACATGTACAGTACACACACTAACACACACACACACGTACAATACACACACTAACACACACATACAGTACACACACTAACACACACACACGTACAGTACACACACTAACACGCACACACATGTACAATACACACACTAACACACACGTACAGTACACACACTAACACACACACACGTACAGTACACACACTAACACACACACACGTACAATACACACACTAACACACACGTACAGTACACACACTAACACACACACACGTACAGGGCTACACATGTTCATACAAATGTCAGTAAAGGCTGATGTGCTACAAATGCTAAACGGAAACACACAACATGGGTTTATTTAAGGTGTTTCACTTTGCTGCCCGCTTCGCCTTAAACCCCGCCCACTGCGATTTATGGAAAATGTGACAAAGTTGTGGATGTATGTGACGGTAGATGATGAGAACCGTAATGAACAACTGTTATAGAAAAGAAGTGATCAAAATAGAAGCTGATGTTTTCAGTTGTAAACGTAAAGAATGGAGTCGGGTGGTCAGAGGTGGATGTGTGTGACGGTGGAAAACCACCTGGAATAAAAAAGAAAAAAAAGAAAATAGGTCTTCACTTTACGTTGTCATCATGTCCCAATATATACAAGAGCAAAACCGCAGTTTCATGAGGGTTCTGCCCAAAGGATCAATAAAGTTCAATCTAATCTAATCTAATCCAGTCTAAAATAATCTAATCTAAACTAAAATAATACAATCTAATCTAAACTAATCCAGTCTAATTTAATATAATATAAACTAATATAATACCGTCTAATCAAATCTAAACTAATCTAATATAAACTAAAATAATACAATCTAATCTAACCTAATCCAGTCTAAACTAATCTAATATAAACTAAAATAATACAATCTAGTCTAATCTAATCCAGTCTAATCTAATCTAATATAAACTAATCTAATCCAGTCTAATTTAATATAATATAAACTAATATAATACCGTCTAATCAAATCTAATCTAATCTAATCTAAACTAAAATAATACAGTCTAATCTAATCTAATCCAGTCTAAACTAATCTAATCTAAACTAAGATAATACAGTCTAATCTAATCCAGTTTAAATTAATCTAATCTAATCAAGTCTAAAATAATCTAATCTAAACTAAAATACTCCAATCTAATCTAATCTAATCCAGTCTAAACTAATATAATCTAAACTAATATAATCCAGTCTAGTCTGATCTAATCTAATAGATCTAATCCAGTCTAAACTAATGTAATCTAAACTAAAATAATCCAGTCTAATCTGATCTAATCCAGTCTAAACTAATATAATCTAAACTAAAATAATCCAGTCTAATCTAATCTAATCCAGTCTAATGTAATCTAATCTGATCTAATCTAATCCAGTGTAATCTAATATAATCTGATCTAATGTAATCCAGTGTAATCTAATCTGATCTAGTCCAGTCTAAACTCATCTAATCGAGTCTAATCTAATCTGATCTAATCTAATCTGATTTGATCTGTTCTGATCTAGTCCAGTCTGAACTAATGTAATCTAATCTAATCTGATCAAAAAAACAAACAAATTTGCAAAAAACTCATTTTCAATACCAAAATTCCCAGTATTGCCCCGCCCTTTACCCCTATAGGGTTAACTCCAGGTTCTTACATTTTAATCAGTTAAATGAATCCACACGTCATTTTTCTGTTGTTTTTATTCTGCTGTGGACGGTTTGACACATGTTAAAATTAGGAAATGCAGACATGGAGTAAAGCAGAGGCAGCGGCGTCTCCTTCTCAGATGTGGGGGGCCGATCCTTCTGGTGGTGGTGGTGGTGGTGGTGGTGGTGGGGGGGGGGGGGTGAAAAGGTCCTGGGACTCGACATATATTCAATATTTATACAGCTGAACAGTAACAGTCACATATTCATCCCCTTCAGTCGGCCTCCCCTTCATCCCTCCTGCTCTTGTTTACCAAAGAATATGGAAGGTAAATGTCAGGTGTACCAGTCCTCTGCGCCTCTCCTTCTATTCTTCTGTCTTTGAGGCGTCTCCCTCTCTTCTTCTCACTCCACCTGTCCATCTTTACTCCTATTACCATTATTTACAGTCTGTTCTCATCTTCTGTTACAACGTCCGTCCTTAACCCTTAAAGACCAAGGACTGTTTTGAGGTGACGTTGAAATCTACATTTAACCGAGTTATTTATCATGATCATTTCATTCTAATATTATTCTCTGCATTTCTATGGAGCACTATAACGTCACAACCCCACACCCCACTGCAAATGTTTTTTCTGGGGGGTGGCAGGATTGTCATGATGATGGAAAGGGTTAGGACAGGTTTAGATGGTCTCTTCACATATGCGTAGACACTGATGCAGCTGGTAATAGCTCAGCTGGTCTGTTTCATCCTTGACTCATAGACCCTAGGGCGCTGATATGGGGGGGCGGTAAAACATGAGAAATAAGTGGGGCCCAGCATTTGTGGGGGGCCCATAGCACAGTGGAGGGGGTCCAGTGGATACAGGCTAGAAGTTGGGAAAATTTCGTGTAAGATTCACTGTATAAGAGAGGAATAGAAGTCGGGAGTCGGATGTTGAAAGCATGTTAAGTTTCAGTTTTGTTTTCGCGCTAGCATTAGTGACATTATGTATGGACCGCACCCCACCCCCGCTCCGACTGATCGACAAGATACTGAATTTTATGAAAGGGTCCAGCACATTTACCTTTCATGGGGCCCACAATTGGTTGTGGCACCCCTGCATAGACCTGATGCATAACTGTTATTATTTTACTGTTCTAGTCCAGTTTAGATTGTATTGGGCAGAATGTAGAACCTGAAGATTTAAAAAAAAAAAAAAAAAAAAAAAGTAGTGCTGGGCAGCGATTAAAAATTTTAATCGCGATTAATCGTGTGGATTTCTGTGATTAATCCCAATTAATCGCATAGTTGTTCGGGGGGGGGGGGGTTGCCGGCATCAACAGTGTGCATTGCCTTTCAGTGATATTTCAGACTTGAAGTACTCCGGTGATAAAAATAATTCCACGTCAGTGCTTCCAAACACCTGTGTCCTTCTCCCCCCCACCATCTGAAGACATTCAAAATGAAAATGGCCATGGAACAGACCACTACTTTTCTCCATGTTTATGTTCACACCAGTTTATTTACACTTGTGAGTGATTGACAGGAGTCTTAAGCCCACTAATAAGTATTAATACTAATAAGCCCAATAATATGTGATGTTCAGTTGTTAAAAGCAGACAAAAGGGGCCCTCTAGTGGTCAGAATAAGTGTCACTAACATATGTTTTGTCCTTGCAGTGTTTCCGTAGTCAGTTCAGACGTAAGAACGAACTAACAGACATGTTCCTTTCGCTCTGTTTGTATGGCCCCAAAAACGTTTGCCTGTAAGTATTTTATGTTCAGTTGTTGTAAGAATGAATAGTATCAAATATCTCTGATGTGAGCCTTTGTTGCTGGATAAAAAGGCGATGTAAATCTTAAGTTAAGCTGTAAATGATAATCGTTAGCGTGTCTATGGATTTTCCCATTCAAGTTAGCATTGAGCTAAATTGACTGCTAATACAACATTCACATCGTAAATGAGTAAATATTAGTTCAGAGGCTGGCAAATTATACCTAAACACAACCAATGAATTTACATAAACTTAGCATGAGCCTGCATAAAGAATTAGCAACCCACCTCCGACTGCTAGCATAAACGAATTAGCTTAAACATGTTAATGACACATTGTAATAAACACATCCAAAATAACTTCATAAACATGTTTCTAACGGCACGTTTGCATGTGAAATTATTTAGCAAACAACAGAATGATTGATACATACAGGCGTTGAACTGCAGGAGTTACACACAGTTTGATTCAGCATTACTTGTAAAGTTCGCTCTTTTCTCCTCTCAACCGGCACGAACACACAGCACCGGCGTGTGGAGCGCCAAAATAAAAGCATGAGTTTCAAAATAAGAGTCTGTATGTATAAATCAACTAAGACTTGCTTGAACAATAATTAAACGGCATTAATGTGAGATTTAAAAAAATGTCGGCGTTATTTAATGGATGCATTAACGCAGTAACAACGCGTTAGCCCTAAAAAAACCAAACAAAAAAAAAAAAGCGACCTTTTCAGTGAAGTCTCTCATTAACTGAACATAAACCCAGTGTGTCCACTGTCCACTGTCATTGATCCAACTCCATGGGTTTTACTGGTGAATCAATGTTGTAGAAGATGACAGTGTTTCCATGGTAACTACGGAGCCTCTGAACGTCCAAATGGGTCATATCTGATGAGCATGAAAAGATGAAGAACTGTATTTTACACCAATTATTACCATACATTCATAGGATTAATGGTTGAGAAGTTATTCAACCTTATTTCATCAGTTGATGCTTGTGGTCGTCAGTGGAGGTTTAGATTTTTAAAGGTTTAAACATTCGAGCTTTTCTTAATAATTTCTCCCCTATTTGATCTGCTCTTCTTCCATTTTTACCTCCGCCAAGGGGGTTCTGTTTGTGCCGGCGTTGGTTTGTCTGTCTGTCTGTCTGTCTGTGTGCAAGATAACTCAAAAAGTTATGGACGGATTTGGATGAAAATTTCAGGAAATGTTGATACTGGCACAAGGAACAAATGATTAAATTTTGGTGGTGATCGGGGGGGGGGGGCCTTGGCAGAGGTCTGCACTCTCCAAGTGCTTCTAGTTTCTTTCTCTTCTCTCTTAAACATTTTTTTGGTCTGAATCATTATCCCTCTTCTTCCCCCTTTGTAAGAATCATTGTTTACTTCTGTTTATTTTTTTAGTTTTACTGGAAAAGCCCACATCCATAGACACTGGCCCTTTGCTTATATCACTTCACATCAGTGCAGTTCAACTCTGGCAGACAGATTATTGGAGGAATGAAATCTTTGTGGACGGATATGAGCAATGTTTCATTGCTTACCGCATGTCCCCTAGAGAATGGCATTGAATTTATTTACTTTATTTGTCACCACATTTGCTCTCAATAATGTACAAACTCCATTTCCAGTAAAAAATGAAGCTTCTTTGACTCTTTATATGAATTTTGGCAAAAAGCGAGTAGATTTCTACAACCTGTTTTCATTCCTGCTTAATTTGTTCCGTTTTATAACTAGTTACGTCATGACATTTGCACATGGTTTGGTTGAACGGGACAGAGCAGCACAGCCAACAACCTGGAGGGGGCGGGGCCTGAAGTGGCCCATGTGCATTTAAAGGGCCAGCGCTCCAAACCACCTTTCTGATGTCATTACTCAGAAATAGGGTTGAAGATGGACCTGTGGAGTTGAATGAATGAAGAATTCAGAGCCAAGCAGAGCATTTACAGTTTATGGAGACCACAGGGAAATGTGGGAAATGAAGAATTCCATTAAAAAAAATAAAGCTAAATATCACTCCTTTAATATCTGCTCTAATTCCATCAGCGAACACTATTAAACCCTTTTTCCATTTCCACTTTTTTGCAGCATGACACGCGTACAGCCCATGACCCAAACCTCTACTTGTTTTCTCAATTGATTCGCTTCATTAAACTCACCATTTTCCGTCTCATCAGACGAGTCACGACTTTGGGGATGGAGTCAGATCTGGTGTGTGATTTCCAGCTAATTGGGAATCAGTGACCTGGTGTTTGAGAGCCGATGATTGAACGCCATATTAAAGAAGTTAATGTGAGCTGACAGAAACCAGTGTTAATCATTTAGATGATCAGTGTGTCACACTGGCCCAGAGGCAGATAGCCCCAGCACACTCACATTCACACGGATCACTAATATTTACATCATTTTGCTCTGTCCTCTTCCATTTATACGACACATTAATACCCTTTCAATAGATTCTTTCCAATTTGTAGGACATTTCATAACCAGATAGCAATACATTTTTATTCGGTTTTATTCAGCATATGTCAAAATATAAGAAAGACATTGAATAAAAGGAAAATATACATAGAAAACACTAACTAAAAGACCTATTTTTTTTTACTGAATACACAGTTTGGTCAATAGTTATTTGGACAGTGACAAATTTTGTAATGTTAGCTTTGTACACATCCATAATGAATGTACTGTATTTAAATAATGAACTAAAGCTGGTAATAAAAACAAAGAATAAGATGACCATAATGCATTGTGGGATGCAGTAAATGACATAGATAGCTTGAGTGGAACACTAAAAGATTTGGGTTGTACAATATTGAGGTTTTGCACAAACGTCACACGATCACGTGGTTTTCTGTTTGCAACGCCATATTGGTAGGCAAGCTTTGCTTGGATCGTACAACATGTTAAACGATGGACCTGCTAAACCCCTGTGTGCTGTTTATTACTTAGCTTTCACCAATTTTAAGTTCGGCATAAAGACCGCTCGGTTCCATTGGTGGCAGCGGTGGTTCTGTTCTGCTGACCGCTGTTTAGAGTTATGACCGCGGTTAGTGTAGCTTCTCAGTATAGTTAGCCTGCGTGCCTGTTGCGATTAGTGGCGTGGAAAAAAAGAATTGTCATCATGTGGTACAGTGATGAAGACCCCTTTAAACCTAACAGGAGGGCTTCCCCTGGCCTATCACCCTATAGAGACAGAGTGATTGTGGATCTACCTGCTCCCTTTGAGTTTCCTCAGCTGGTAGTGGCAGTCGGAGCTACAGCGGGCGACATCAGTGAGTTCAGCTGGAGCTGGTGACAATACTGCCCACCCGTCTGTGACAGTCTGCTTTTCTACTATGGGACAGCCTTCCTGATGCGGTCAAGTCAAATTATGCGGCCGTGAAAGAGAAGATGGGATGGGCTTTTGGACAGAGACAGTTAATGGACCGTTTTAGAGCGAACATGTCGACTCGTTCACCAGTTCCAGGGCAGAGCTTAGAGGTGCACGCAGCTGATGTGAGCCGGCTGGAGCTGGTACTGGTGCTTTTGCCTCCGAGTTGCGCGTGTATCACTGTTGTTAGTAAACATTGAAACTCATCTATGGTGCCTTTATCACAAGCAGACATACTCGCAAATAACAAAACACGCAAACACGAGTCCAAAGAAAAACACGATATAAAGCAACAGTTCTGACTTTCTGGATCCAGATAGCGCGCCTGCCAATATGGCGGTGTAAACAACAATCACATGACCGGTGACGCCAGCTGAGAGTCCTCAATACATCCAGGGATCTTTGACATGAGCGCCTTTTCCACCGACGTTCCCAGGAACTTTTATTACCAGGAACTGATTTACCTGGGTGAAAGAGTTCCTGGTAATCTGTGTGGTTTGTGTTTCCACCACATAGTGCACAGGTGTCAAACATGCGGCCCGGGGGCCAAATCCGGTCCACCAAAGGGTCCTATCCGGCCCGCGGGATGAATATGTGAAAAATTGCAAAAATTACACTGAAGATATTAACAATCAGTGGTGTCAAAATCATTTTAATTCAGGTTCCACATACAGACACATACAGTCCAATTAGATTTTAAGTGGGTCAGACCAGTAAAATATTATCATAATAACCTATAAATAATGACAACCCCACATTTTCTCTTTGTTTTAAGTAAAATTACATGAACATGTTTACATTACCAAACTATACATTTACAAAAAATGTGACTAACCTGAACAAATATGAACAAACGGATATATCTTAAGAAAAGTAAATGCAATTTTACCAATATTCTGCCTGTTACTAAATGTTTTGTGCGATTGTAACGCAGATGTGTAAATGATAAACTGATAAACTGAGGCAGAATATTGTTAAAATTGCACTTGTTTTTCTTAAGACAATTCAAATTGTTCATGTTATTCAGATTTTTAAGGAAACTTTGTAGATGTAAACCTGATCATAATAGACTTTTACTCTTTTCACTCTTATTATTTTACTGGTCCAACCCACTGGAGATCAAATTTGGCTGAATGTGGAACTGAACTAAAATGAGTTTGACAGCCCTGATATTGAGGTTCGGTTGTTTACGTTCACCAGCTCGAAGTCCTGCAGAATTTCTTTTGAACATATTCAGTAAATACAGGGTTATTCAAAAAGAATGAACCGATTTTATTACGCAATATTTTAATAAAGAAAAGCAACAGACAACTCCAGCCAAGTCATAAGTATTTACTGACAATCAGCTTTCATTTCCTGTCGTACAAGTGTTCAGTGTGTTCACCACCTGCAGCACGGACAACATCAGTGCAATAAGAGAATTCCCCCCAGACGTTTATAAGTGTAACAGGGTCAATTATTTTGCAACTGTGTGGGTATGTAGATGGTATTGTGTGTAATACTTTTGAATTTTTCATTACAGTTTAGTTTTAGTTTTGACTTTTTTTTCTCTAATTCAGTTAGTTTGAATTCCTTTTTAGAGCAGGTTTGCTAGTTTATATTAGTTTTCTTTTTCTTTTTTTTTTTTCTTTTTTTTTTTTTAATTTTATATAAATGCTTAGTTTTAGTTTAGTTTTATTTTTGTCGCATCTTTTATCTTCTTTGCCGTCATATTCAAATAAATCCCAGACAGGACTCTGCTGCTTTCTCCAGACATTAGTCTCCATGTTTCCAGGTAGAGTGGGGACCAGAAGACGACTGGAAACCACAAGTGACGACAAGAGACAGACCGCGAAGTGTCGTATGGTGCCGCTAGCTAAAATTGCTAAAGCGAAATAAATCGATTTCATATCAATCTGACATTGACAAAGACGAAAACGAAGGGAATTTTATCCATAATTTTTATACGTTTTAGTTAATTTTGTAAGCACACAATACAGTTTCCGTTAGTTATCATTTCTTTCTTTTAATTACAGTATTTATTTATTTCAGTTAACGAAAAAGTTTTGTCAGTTCTAGTTTTTGTCATTTCGTTAGTTTGCGTTAACGATAATAACCTTGGTCCAAACTTTATAAAACATAACATGACAGACAATGAACAATAAAACAGAAGAACAATTATTCAGCCATAATGGCCTCAAGAAAAACAGCGACATTCCTCCTTCACTACATTCTCCGTGTATAAACACATGCAAAAAATACAAGTAAGTCACAGTTTAGAAGTGACACCTGCATGACGGCGTTCCTTTATTTCACTGGGTACATGGAGAAACAGAAAAGAGGCGATAAAGAAGGTAACTGTCGAGAAGGGAATATTCTTCAATCATCC
This sequence comes from Sphaeramia orbicularis, assembly GCF_902148855.1. Taxonomy (NCBI): domain Eukaryota; kingdom Metazoa; phylum Chordata; class Actinopteri; order Kurtiformes; family Apogonidae; genus Sphaeramia; species Sphaeramia orbicularis. Next base: position 6,383,000 of record NC_043962.1, on the reverse strand, counting down.
CGTCAGACTGTAATGTACTCTCTAAGTGTGCTCTAGCAGCAGCTGTCCATTTCATTCATATATAGTATATGTTCATTCAGAGACGGACCTCTTTTACTTGACGTGGATCGAGGTCAGATCGTGATCCCAACGCAAGCGATCGTTCCACTTCAATGCCACAAAAAAAAAAAAAAGGACGTTAGCAGTGTAGCATCTGACTAAACAGCATCACACACTCTCTATGGCAATAATATAAGGCCATCTAATGCAGGGTTCCAATCCAGTCCAACTTTATTTGTAAAGCTCTTTAACCTGTTAAACCCTGACCATATTTTCAGGAGAAAAACACCTAAACAGACATACCCGAAGTAAATGAAGAATTCCTTCACAATAATAAGGTTCATATGGATGTTCTTGGTGTCTATGGACATTTACAGACCTCACAGAATCTATTCCCATTGTCTAAAATATTCTATCTATTACTATGCCTGAGTAAACTGTAACAAACTAAAAGAGAAATTAGAATTTTTTATCCTCGCCTGTTTTTTTTTTCCGGCTGGATTGACGATGACATGCATAAATTAATTGTTCGTGTCGGAGATTTTTAATAGCGTATATTTCACCCCACAAAGATTAAAAATCATGTTTGAACATTAAAATCTGCACTAAAATACACTTTTGATGCACTTTTATTAACATTAGGGTCTAAACTTTGAGCAAAAGTTGAAAAAAACATCCATTGTCCTGATTTATTATATTTTTATAGTAGATGAATATTAATATAATTTTTTTGGCCCACGGGTGGGCTGATCGGGCTAAAGAGGTTTTAATTAAAACAACCACAGTGGACCAAAGTGCTGTACAGAAGAATAAATGAAACCAAAATAGAAGAGTAAATTACAGAATAGATTTAAAGACATAGAAACTGTACAAAAAAAACCCCAGTGCTATACAGAAGAATAAATAAAACCCAAATAAAAGAATAAAATACAAGAATAGATTAAAAGAAAAATAAACATTAAAAAGCCATACAGAATGGTCCATAAAGAAAAATTCTAGAAGGGCAATATGGATATAAGCAATGAAACTTTCTGTATTCATCCTATTACATATATATAGATATATATGTATATTTTTTATTTTTATTAATGATTAAGGCTGCAATTAATGTATGTAAAGGACATTTGCCTTTCCAATAAAAAGATAATTAAAAATAAATAAATAAAAAATAAAAAGTCATACAGTTAAAAACACATGTTCAGAGAACGCAAACCTCCACCAAGCACCCCGAACGGTGTGCATGTGTGGATTGACTGTTTCTTTTTAAATTCAACAGTTTCCAGGTTGTTCCATACAGCAGAAAAAGTTGAAGCTTGGTACCAGTCATGTGTTTGTCACATTATATTCAATTCCAATCAATATTTGTTGAGTTATAATGAAAAATGTGTGGTAAATGGGATTTTCAATGTTAAATGGAAATGTCCACAGAGTCCACATTCCACAGTGGATGTGGACAGTTTTATGCCAGATATAAGATATTGTTATAAGTTATGGGTGGATCAAATTGGAGGTTAATTGAAGTCATTTTGAATTTTTTAAATTAATTTTCAAAAATTGCTCAATGAGAGATGGGAAAATTGTAGATTTTGTGACCTTGCTGTAACCTTGAACTTTGGCCTACTTGGCCCAAAATTTACTGGGTTGGTCCCAGGGCCTAGGCCAGGGCTGTCAAACTCATTAGGGGCTCGGGGCCCTAGTTTTAGTTCAGGGGCCGCATTCAGCCTAATATGATCTAAAGTGGGACAGACCAGTAAAATAATATAAATAATAGGATAAGAACTGATAAATAATGTCAACTCCAAAGTTTTTTTTATGTTTTTGAGTGAAAAAAAGTCAAATTCCATAATGAAAATGTCTACATTTACGAACCGTACTTGAACGTAACATAAACAAATATGAAGTACGTGGAATCTTACCAGTATTCTGCCTCTTATTAAATGTTTTGTGTATTTGTAGATCCACTGTGATCTGTAGGTTGTGATGCATATGTATAAATGATAAACTAAGGCATAGTATTGTTCAAATTGCACTTATTTTCGTAAGAATTTTCAGGTTATTCACATTTTTTTGTTAAAGGCTAGTCTGTAACTATAAACATTTTTGTGCAATTTTACTGTTTTTTTTACACTACATCAAAGAGAAAAATTTGTCGTTTTCATTGTTTATAGGTCATTATGATAGTATTTTACTGGTCTGACCCACTTGAGATTGAATTGACCTAAAGTGATTCTAACATCCTTGATTGTTAATATAGTCAGTGTCATTTTTCTGCATTTCACAAATTCATCCTAGGGGCCAGATCGGACCCTTTGGTGGGCCGGCTTTGGCCCCCAGGCCGCATGTTTGACACCTGTGGCCTAGGCCTATCTGTGGGTAAAATTTGGTAAAAATTAGGGATTAGGGATCCGATACCGATAGGAGTATTGGCATTGGCTCCAATACTCAGTGTGTGTACTCATACTCGTACTTGTAAAAGATATCCGATACAAATGCACTGATACCACTTATGGCCGTGTGACATTCCCAGTTCAGTGCAGCAGGTACGCGGTGGTGGAATAATGTGTGTGGAGTGTGAAGAGTGTGGAGATTTTTCAAAATAAATGATGGTGATAAAAGTAACGCTGACTGACAGTAACGTTACAGACACAGACGCAGCATTCTGTCCGTCCTCTGCGTACATACCATCTGTTTTCCAGGTGCTGGTGGATGTGTACCCAGAATGAGAATACCAGCGGGAGTACGGAGCAGTGTGGACCGCCGCCAACAGAAGTGAAAACCAAATTTCTCACTCATTTCTCTTTTCTCTTCCTGCTGAAGCTAAACTGTTAAACCTTACCAGTGAAAACGCTGCAACATTAGTATCACAGTAGTGTTACCTCTGTCGTCTCCATGTTTGTTATTACTGACTTTCTTCCTCGTCTTCTCAAAAAACTTTATCGATAGATAGATACTTTATTGATCCTTTGCAGGAAATTGCTTTGTTACAACAGCAGCAGTACAAGAAGAAAAACACTCTGACCCATCGCGTGAACATCCCACAAAAAACCATCAATGGAACAAATAAATAATAAACAGAATAAAATATATATATATATATATATATATATATATATATATATATATATATATATATATATATATATATATATATATGTATATATACACACAATACAAGTAATGTAAATAATACAATAACCTAAAACACCTAACACACCTACAGTATGCACAGCATACAATAATTTATTGCACAGCGATATTAAAAAGTTTAACAGCAGCCGGCAGGAAGGACCTCCTACTGCGTTCAGTCCTGGACCGAGGGGGGATCAGTCTGTGGCTGAAGGTGCTCTCTCTGAACACCTCAAGATGGTGCAATGGGTGAGATGCGTTCTTCAAAATAGAGTCCAGTTTCCTGAGCATTCTCAGCCCAGCCACCTGCTGACCTGTGTCCAGTCCAGTCCCAATGAAGGAGCTGGCTTTCTTAATGAGTTTGTTCAGTCTGTTTCTGTCAGAAATGCGAGCTCCCTCTCCACAACACACCACACCAAAAAAAAGGGCACCAGCCACCACAGTCTGGTAGAAGCTGCACAGAAGAGGCTTGGAGATGCTGAAAGACTTTAATCTCTGTAGGAAATAAAGTCTACTTTGCCCCTTCTTGTGCAGAGTCTCCATATGACAGGACCAGTCCAACTTGTTGTCCAGTTGGACTCCCAGGTACCTGGAACTGGAGACAGCTTCTGCCTCTGTGTCATGAATGGTGACTGGCACTTGACTCTTCTTCATGGTATTTGTCCAGTATGGTTAATTCAGAGCGGCGCCCCCTGGTGGATGAATTGACAAACGCTCATTCCAACACATTAAATGTCAGTAGCAGCACTTTGTTCCAGTCAGACTAATGACAACGACAATAAAGCACATTTACAAAAGGAACTAAGAACTGGAATGGGATTATTAAGTACTCGTATCGGTACTCGGTATCGGCAAATACTCAAATGTAAGTACTCGTACTTGTACTCAGTCTGGAAAAAAGTGGTATCGGTGCATCCCTAGTGAAAATGGTTGTAATAGTTTTCCCGTAAAGTTGCTAACAAACAAAATAACAAACACACAAAGCAAAGTGATCACAATACCTCCTGGAGGGGGTAACAACAAAATAAATAGTGTTTGTCAGAGTGTGAGGCTCTGGGGGGGTGTGAAGGCTTGCCAGGGGGGCATGGGATCATTCCTGGGTTTTTTTTTTCTTTCTTCAAGTTAGAACATGTAGCAGGTGGAGCTAATATTTTAGCATTGGAGTACGGTGGCTGACAAGGGCCAAACACATTCCAACGGTCCAATGCGTCTCAGTTCGAGAAAACAGCTGCAAGTACAGAAACGACGCAAATTCACAAACTCAAACACAGTCTGAACCAGGTACAAAAAGAGGAGCATGGTGCAAATAAAAAAATGTGCCGCAAGAAACAAAAACCCACGCATAATCATCAAATGTTCTGCAGATAAAGAAACGATGCAAACCAAGAAAACATCTGCAAACGAAAAACGCTGCAGAACCAGTCAGTCCAACAGAAGTGCTCCAAACCTGTAGGGGGCGCTGTCAGCAGTAGGTGTTAGAAAATATCGGTTCTGCAATATATCGCAATATTTGATTTCACAATACTGTATCAATATTAAAAAGTACTGTATCAATATTTTTAGGTATTTATTCAAATGCAAATATGGCGGGGGTTTATTTTGTTTTTTTGTTTTTCTTAATTATTTTAAATCTTATTTATTATTCAACACTTTTTTAATAAATAATGGTTATTTGAAGCTTCCTAAAAGCCCTTTTTACTGTCTGAGAGAGGCAGATGTTTGTTCCTTTGTTGGGATTGAACTAAAATAATGTTCTGATGTTAGTTCTGAACTAATAGAATATGAACATTTGAACAGGATCTTAAACTGTAATGTTTGTAAAACAGAATTTAAGGTTTATCACAGGAACATTTTGTGATATAGCATTAGATCCTGTTGTGATCAAATATAAATGTGTTTAGTATTTGTGCATATTTCGGGTGTAATTTGATTCTTCCAGGAAATACTTATTTTAAAAAAGGAAACACAAAAATGGCCTTTTTAACAGTATCATGATATATCGTGATATATCGTATCGTGACCCTAGTATTGTGATTTGTATTGCATTGCCAGATTCATGCTGATACACAGCCCTAGTCAGCAGAACAGCTCAATGCACAGACACACAGGATGGAGAGAGAGAGAGAGAGAGAGAGAGAGAGAGAGAGAGAGAGAGAGAGAGAGAACAGCTGACTGACAGGGTTTCAAACTACAGCAGGAACAAACTGAAGTTACAGTGTAGTGCGGTCATGTGACTTTTATTAGATTCTATTTGACACTAGTTTGTTGTCTATAAACGCACTTCCGTTATGTATACTAATGTTCTGAGATGTGCAATGAAAACAGGCTCATTAACCCACTGATACTGATCAAATGTTCATCTTTGTTACAAAAATGTGTTTGTTGTTCTAAAAAAAGCAATTTTATTGTCATAGTTGTAAGATAATTGCACATTTCTTATCTTTACTTGGACTAATATTGTCTGAGGGAGCAGTCTGGTTGAGTTTATTTGTATTATTCAACCAAAAATCTAAGTGTTTTTTAATTTGAACCAATAATTATTCAAGGAAAAGCCAAAAGTATTGGTACGATATTGATGTTTCTTTCAATTAAAGTTCTAATTGCACCACTGTTATAATGTTGTTGGGGTTGAGGGGGGACTGGAGGTTTTTCGTCCTCCAAAGGGGGAACGACAGAAACAGACTGAGAACCACTGGACTAATGTAATATTAAATACATGTGATGCATAGAAGGACGCTCAAATCCGTGTGAATGTCTTTGTAGCCGTGCATACATGAGGCTGTTTGTCCAGGACCATGGATACGTCCACCGCATGAGGACGGAGGCTTTGAGGCTTTGAGTCGACTGTATGCACGACGCCTTAGGACCAAGTAACACATGTTTTACAGACGGCGACGGACTGATGGGACAGAGAAAGAGGTGAAAGATCAGAGTCAGAGGAATGGGAGGGATCGGACTGAGAAAGTAAAATAATCCACAAACGATGGAAAAGAGGAAAGACTCCTCAGGAGAACCTGATGACCTGATGAAGATAGAACACGACAGAAATGGACAGAGTTGAGTTGAGTTTTTTTATGTGGGTATTGTTACGAATTGGACATTGTTTATTTTTTATAAGTATAGAACTGCTAAGAAATGGACAGTAATTTTGTGCATTATTGTTATGGAACGGATAGTTTGCTTTTGATGTGTGTTATTGTTATAAAAAGGACAGAGTTTAGTTTTTTAATATGTGTATTATTGTTATAAAAAGGACAGAGTTTAGTTTTTTAATATGTGTATTATTATAAAAAGGACAGAGTTTAGTTTTTTAATACGTGTATTATTGTTATAAAAAGGACAGAGTTTAGTTTTTTAATACGTGTATTGTTATAAAAAGGACAGACACAACACACAGGACACAACACACTGATGTGTGGGTTTGTTACTGGTATTATTTGGGCGAATGTTGTTTATGATATTCTGTTCATGCTTTCTTTTCTTATATTCATCATTTAATCGTTCTTATGTATTTTATTTTATTTTATTGTAATTTTGTTTGTTTTTGTTTTGTTTCTCTCTCTTCTGCCCAGTTTTACTCCATTCTGGTTGTATTTATTGTTACCATTTTAATTATCACCATGGCTGTTACTGTTTGTATTGTTGATATTTTCTTGTGAGGGTCTTTGCCACCTTCTTCTTTCTTGTTCCCCCCCTTAACCCCCCCCCCCCCCCCGACAAGTTTAAAAAAAAACAGAAAGAAAAAGTAACAAACCTATCCTGAGAATGTAACAGTGTAAAGTACAGTCATTTATGCAGAAACGTACGGAGTAAAAGTAAAAACTTTCCAGAAAAATAAATACTCAAGTAAAGTACAGATACCTAAAACATCTACTTCTGTACAGTAATGGAGTACTTCTACTCAGTTCCTTCCCAGCTCTGATTAGGAGTGAATATCATTTAAAGTCATGTCAGGTGGTTAATGTGCAGCCACACACACACTCTCTCTCTCTCTCTCTCTCTCTCTCTCTCTCTCTCTCTCTCTCTCTCCGGAAGCTTCCTCACCCCCCTGTGTGTGACCTATGATTCTCTGCGTGCTTTCACACACAGGTACGCTGTGTTTTCACCACCCACTCACACTAACTTCCACAGACTAAATGACAAGGACGTTGTGACAGAACAAGTTCAGGACGTGTTTGAACGATGAAATCAAACTCAGAAGCGTCTTCACCTTTCTGCAGCGGAACATCGTTGGTTTACATCCCCATATTTACAGTAACGACCGCCGCCGAACCGACCGCTCCCCACATCAGACCGACGCCGTGTCAGTAGAAGCTCCGTTATCTGAGCTGGAATCCACTGCCTTCACTTCCACACACACGCAGCTGCTTTCACACTCCTTATATTGTTTCCTTTTGTTAAAGCCAAGGTCGCGTTTCAACAGATCCGTCGTATATATTTGTTGACAAAGGATGTTCGCCTCCACATGTCGCTCTGCGTCTGTATTGTGTGTGTTCTTTTATGCTTTTTCCACTCAATGAATCTCCTATGTTTTCTTATTACCTGCTATAAGAAGTAGTCTGTAAACCAGTGACATCTTGTTTTTTTAATGTCACAGAAGGCCAGTGACTTCCTTTAAAAGCAGGATATTGTTGTGACCTCTAGACCCCCCCCCCTCCCATTGTATTTTCAATGTGTCATCATTTTTTCTTTAAACCTTTATAGGACACTCATAGAAATACTCCTCAGACAAACCTTAGTGTGTTATTTACGGAAGAGGATTGGGGCCACTGGAAAAAAACAAAAACAAAAAAAAACTAAGGTCCAGACTTTAATCTCAGAATTCTCACTTTTTTCTCAGAATTCTGAGAAAAAAGTCACAATTGTGAGAAAAAGTTAGAATTCTGTGAAAAAAGTCAAAATTCTAAGTTTAAAATTAGAATTCGGAGATTAAAGTCAGAATTCTGAGAAAATAGTCAAAAATTCTGAGAAAAAGTCAGAATTCTAATGTTTTTTTTCTCAAAATAATAATAATAAAAATAAATTGGACCTTGTTTTTTTTTTTTTCAGTGGCCCTAATCCTCTTCTGTACCTATTGGAGAACATAGCAAAACTTTATTACTTATGAGAACTTTTTCAAAAATGTTTTATTTCGTAGAAAATCAAGGTCAGTGAAGTTACCATATGTGGTTCCTTACCCATAACTGGCAAAAAGGTACTTCATCATCGTTAATACTGAGGGTGGGATGCAAAAAGTGTGTGTGTGTGTGTGTGTGTGTGTGTGTGGGGGGGGGGGGGGTTGTAAAATCCACATCCCGACCCTGAGCGGCAACATCCTGGTCCCACAGCGTAGACAGTTGTTGTGTATTCATTCATGCATGCTGTACCACATTTGTCCAGCAGTCGCCACCAAAGCGCACGCACACACACACACGCACACACACACACACACACACATACTGCATATATAAGTATATATATAAACAGAGTCTGCTTCCCTTTTATGTTATTGATACAAGAAAAACACATGTAAGGTGAAAGGAACATGGATTTTACAACATTAGAACATGTATTTTAGATAGGGCTGGGCAAGTTAACGCGTTATTACCGTGTTAACGCATTCGTTAAATAATGCTGACAATTTTTTAAATCTCCTGTTAATGCCGTTCTGCCTTTCAAGTAAGTCTTAGTTCATTTATACATACAGACTCCTATTTTGAAACTCATACTTTTATTTTGGCGCTCCACACGCACCAAGCGCCGGTGCTCTGTGTGAACTGTGCACGAAGCTGAGAGGAGAAAGCGAACTTTCCAAGTAATGCTGAATCAAACTGTGTGTAACTCCTGCAGTTCTACGCCTGTATGTATCAATCATTCTGTTGTTTGCTAAATAATTTCACATGCAAACGTGCCATTAGAAACATGTTTATGATGTTATTTTGGATGTGTTTATTACAATGTGTTATTAACATGTTTAAGCTAATTCTGCTAATTATGCTAGCAGTCGCAGATGGGTTGCTAATTTTTTATGCAGGCTCATGCTAAGTTTATGTAAATTCATTGGTTGTGTTTAGGTATAATTTGAACTAACCTTTACTTATTTATGATGTGATGAGCTCGATGCTAACTTGAATGGGAAAATCCATAGACACGCTAACGATTAGCATTTACAGATTAATTTAAGATTTACAACGTCTTTTTATCCAGCAACAAAGGTTCACATCAGCGATATTTGATACTATTCATTCTTACAACAACTGAACATAAAATACTCACAGGCAAATGTTTTTCGGGCCACACAGAGTGAAAGAAACGTGTCTGTTAGTTCCTTCTTATGTCCGAACTGACTACGGTAACACCGAAAGGACAAAACATACGCTAGTGCAACTTACTCTGACCACTAGAGGGCCCCTTTTGTCTGCTTTTAACAACTGAACATCACATATTATTGGGCTTATTAGTATTAGTACTTATTAGTGAGTTTAAGACTCCTGTCAATCACTCACAAGTGGAAATAAACTGGTGTGGACATAAACATGTGTAAAAGTAGCGGTCTGTTCCATGGACATTTTCATTTTGAATGTCTTCAGATGGTGGGGGGGAGAAGGACACAGGTGTTTGGAAGCACAGACGTGGAATTATTTTTATCACCGGAGTACTTCAAGTCTGAAATATCACTGAAAGGAAATACACGCTGTTGATGCTGGTACACCCCCCCCCCCCCCCCCCCCCCCATATACCGATGTGATTAATTACACCCCCCCCCCCCCCCCCATATACCGATGTGATTAATCACAGAAATCCACGCGATTAATTGCAATTAAAAATTTTAATCATGACTTGGGCGGCCATGGCTCAGTTGGTAGACCAGGTCATCCAGTAACCAAAGGGTTAGCGGTTCGAATCCCGCTCTGTCCATTTGCTGTTGTGTCCTTGGGCAAGACACTTCACCCCCCTTGCCTCCAGTGCTGCTACTCACACTGGTGTATGTATGTTCGGTGGTGGTGGGAGGGGCCATAGGCGCAGATTGGCAGCCACGCTTCCATCAGTCTGCCCCCCCCCCAGGACAGCTGTGGACACAGATGTAGTTTACCACCACCAGAGGGAGGATGTGAGAGCGAATGAATAATGGATCCACTGTGTGCACTTTGAGTATGTGTTCATAGAAAAGTGCTATATAAATCTAATCCATTATTATTATTATGACTTTTAGAACATTAGAACATGCATTTCAGAACATTAGCTTATGCATTTCAGAACATTAGAACATGTATTTCAGAACATTAGAACATGCATTTCAGAACATTAGAACATGTATTTCAGAACATTAGAACATGCATTTCAGAACATTAGAACATGTATTTCAGAACATTAGAACATGTATTTCAGAACATTAGAACACGTATTTCAGAACATTAGAACACGTATTTCAGAACATTAGAACATGTATTTCAGAACATTAGAACACGTATTTCAGAACATTAGAACACGTATTTCAGAACATTAGAACACGTATTTCAGAACATTAGAACATGTATTTCAGAACATTAGAACATGTATTTCAGAACATTAGAACACGTATTTCAGAACATTAGAACATGTATTTCAGAACATTAGAACACGTATTTCAGAACATTAGAACATGTATTTCAGAACATTAGAACATGTATTTCAGAACATTAGAACACGTATTTCAGAACATTAGAACACGTATTTCAGAACATTAGAACACGTATTTCAGAACATTAGAACATGTATTTCAGAACATTAGAACATGTATTTCAGAACATTAGAACACGTATTTCAGAACATTAGAACATGTATTTCAGAACATTAGAACACGTATTTCAGAACATTAGAACACGTATTTCAGAACATTAGAACACGTATTTCAGAACATTAGAACATGTATTTCAGAACATTACATGTATTTCAGAACATTAGAACATGTATTTCAGAACATTAGAACATGTATTTCAGAACATTAGAACATGTATTTCAGAACATTAGAACACGTATTTCAGAACATTAGAACATGCATTTCAGAACATTAGCTCATGTATTTCAGAACATTAGCTCATGTATTTCAGAACATTAGAACATGTATTTCAGAACATTAGAACATGTATTTCAGAACATTAGAACACGTATTTCAGAACATTAGAACATGTATTTCAGAACATTAGAACATGCATTTCAGAACATTAGCTCATGTATTTCAGAACATTAGAACATGTATTTCAGAACATTAGAACATGTATTTCAGAACATTAGAACATGCATTTCAGAACATTACATGTATTTCAGAACATTAGACCATGTATTTCAGAACATTACATGTATTTCAGAACATTAGCTCATGTATTTCAGAACATTAGAACATGTATTTCAGAACATTAGAACATGTATTTCAGAACATTACATGTATTTCAGAACATTAGACCACCACACTCGTTTATGTGAGGAGGCCAGTGTCTGTCCATCCCTTTGTTGTGCCTGCTTCCTTTCTCTGTTCCTTTGCTTTAAACTGTTTCAGTGCAGTCTTAATCCTTCTGCTCTGATTGTGCAGATGCTGTGGTTTATCAGGACGCTGATAACAGAACGGCATTATGGGTATCACTGTGATTTGATGGACACCAGTCTCATCCCTGTGATACACAAACCTACAGGCAATCACACAAACACACACATACACACACAGAGAGGAACAGACAGACACACAAACAAACACACACACACACAAACAGACACACACACAAACATACACACACACAAACGCACAGACACACAAACAAACGCACAGACACACACAGAAACAGGCAGACACACAAACATACACACACACACACACACACACACACACAAATGCACAGACACAAAAACAAACACACAAACAGACACAAAGACACACCTATACAGACAGACACACAAACATACACACACACACAAACATACACACAGACACAGAGACACACAAACAAACACACACAAACAAACAGACACACAAACAGACACACACAGAAACAGACAGACACACAAACACATAAATGCACAGACACACAAACAAACACACACAAACAGACACACAGTCAGACAGACACACAAACGAACAAAGACACACGAACACACACAAACAGATGCACACAAACAGACACACACACACAAAGACACACAAATACACAAACAGACACACACACACACACAAATACACACACACAAAGTGGTTTCAGAGATTTGTGCAGTAAAAATCTGAAACGTGCTCATTTTGTAGCAGTTTTTGTGTATTTTGTGCAGTCAGTACAAACATGTTCAAGGGTTAAAAATCTCATGTAAACGAACCTAAAGGCCACAGTATATTTAACAGAACTAGTGTCATGTGACCTGCATTAAATACTACGTTCCTGTCGATAAAGGAATAAAAACAGTTCAAATAAAACCATATATATTATGATCATATTCCACTTCTTATTCTCCGTTTATCGTCCTTCCATCACCCGTCCTCTCTTCTTATTTTTCATTCATCTTCCTGTCCTGCTAGTTTCAGACGTAGCTGGGTTCATTTTCTGCGACAGTCGCTGTTCTCTTCTGTTCAAAGTTTCCCTTCTCCTTCTCCTCTTTCCTCTGTCTTTCCATCTCCTCTCTTTTCATCTGTGTCCTTCTCTCTTCCTCTGTTCTCCAGCTGTTCACTGAGCCGTGTGTTTATTTGACATATTGAACTGTTTTGAAGCCAATAACCTTTCGGCATTCCTCGGACACTAAGTACTGCTGCAGCTTATACAGGCACACACCCCGACGCACCGCAAATGGCAAACCGCTCTAAAATATGTACATGCATGCACACCACCGCACAGGAATAGTGATGCACGCATGTCTGCAGATGCACAGCCAGGTGTGTTCGACCGCTTCTGAAGAAGGAATCGGACAAAGAACGCAAACTTTCAACGTCTGTTTCGAATGTCTGTACAATTTGGACTGTTGTTTCAGTTTCAAGTCTTAAAATGGTTAGATTCATATCGTTAGCCTCATTGTGTAAAAGAAATCTGACAGTTGGGGCAAGAAAAATGCACTTTGCAAGAATTTTTTAAACTAGCGTAGCATAATTGCTTCAGTCGTATATTTGACCAAATTTTGGTATTTGCATAAAATGAAGCATCAGTGTTTGGAGAGTAAAAACAGTCCTAATAGAAATGAGCCAAATATTCCAGTTATTCTTATGCAAATTTTGTTGTTTTGAGCAAAATAAATAAATAAATGAATAAGACAGCTGGGGCAAGAAAAATTAGCTTCACCAGAATTTTTAAAACTAGCATAGTTAGCATCATAGTATAATTACTTAAGTCATATGTTTGGCCAAATTGTGGTAGTTGCATGAAATGAAGCGTTGGTGTTTATTCTTATTATTTGGTCAAATTTTCTTGTTTTGAGCATAAAAAATAAATAAAATAGAAAAATAAAATAAAATAAAAATGACAATTGGGACACTAAAAATTTGATTTGCTAGAAGTCTTGAAACTAACATTGTTAGCCTCATAACATAATTGCTTCAGTCATATTAAGTCATATAGTGATTCTCATTCTTTGGTCAAATTTTCTTGTTTTGAGCAAAACAATAAATAAATAAATAAATAAAAACAATTGGAGCAAGGACAATTTGCTTCACTAGAAGTCTTTAAACTAACATTGTTACCCTCATAACATAATTGCCTCAGTCATATAGTGATTCTTATTCTTACTCTTTGGTTAAATTTTCATGTTTTGAGCAAAAAATAAATAAATCTGACAATTGGGGCAAGAAAGTATTTCACTAGAATTTTAAAACTAACATCGTTAACCTTATAGCATAATTGATTTAGTCTTTTTTTTTGCCCAAATTGTGGTATTTGCATAAAATGAAGCGGTGGTGTTTGTTATTCTTATTCTGTGGTCAGATTTTCTTGTTTTGAGCATAAAAAATAAATAAATAATAATAAAGACAATTGGAGCAAGAAAAATTTGGTCCGCCAGAAGTCTTAAAACTAACCATATCGTTAGCTTCATAACATAATTGCTTAAGTCATATAGTGATTCTTATTCTTATTCCTTGGTCAAATTTTCTTGTTTTGAGAAAAAAAAAAAAAAATCTGACAATTGGGGCAAGAAAATATTTCTTCCCTAGAATTTTAAAACAAGCATAGTTAGCCTTATAGCATAATTGATTAAGTCATTTTTTTTGCCCAAATTGTGATATTTGCATAAAATGAAGCAGTGGTGTTTGTTATTCTTATTCTTTGGTCAAATTTTCTTGTTTTGAGCATAAAAAATAAATAAATAAAAAAGATAATTGGGGCAAGAAAAATTTGCGACACCAGAGGTCTTAAAACTAACATATTGTTACCCTCATAACATAATTGCTTCAGTATAATTAAGTCAGATGGTGATTCTTATTCTTATTCTTTGGTTAAATTTTCATGTTTTGAGCAAAAAATGAATAAATCTGACAATTGGGGCAAGAAAATATTTCTTCACTAGAATTTTTAAAACTAGCATAGTTAGCCTTATAGCATAATTGATTAAGTCAGATTTTTGGCCAATTTGTGATATTTGCATAAAATGAAGTGGTGAATGTTAGGAGAGTAAAAACAGTCCTAATAGAAATGAGACATATATTATTATTGTTATTCTTTGGTCAAATTTTCTTGTTTTGAGCAAAACAATAAATAAATAAAAACAATTGGAGCAAGAAAAATTTGCTTCACTAGAAGTCTTACAACTAGCATATCGTTAGACTCATAACATAATTGCTTCAGTCATATTATGTCATATAATGATTCTTATTCTTTGGTCAAATTTTCTTATTTTGAGCAAAAAAAAAAAAATCTGACAATTGGGGCCAGAAAATATTTCTTCACTAGAATTTTAAATCTAGCATAGTTAGCTTTATAGCATAGTTGATAAAGTCTTTTTTTTTTGCCCAAATTGTGATATTTGCATAAAATGAAGCGGTGAGGTTTGTTATTCTTATTCTGTGGTCAAATTTTCTTATTTTGAGCATAAAAAAATTTTAAAAATCAAAAAGACAGTTGGGACAAGAAAGCTAGAGGTCTTAAAACTAACATATTGTTAGGCTCATAACATAATTGCTTCAGTATAATTAAGTCAGATAGTGATTCTTATTCTTTGGTTAAATTTTCATGTTTTGAGCAAAAAATGAATAAATCTGACAACTGGGGCAAGAAAATATTTCTTCACTAGAATTTTAAAACTAGCATAGTTAGCCTAAGAACATAATTGATTAAGTCATTTTTTTGCCCAAATTGTGATATTTGCATAAAATGAAGTGGTGGTGTTTGTTATTCTTATTCTGTGGTCAAATTTTCTTGTTTTGAGCATAAAAAAAGACAACTAGGTCAAGAAAAAACTGCTTCAGTAGAATTTTTAAAACTAGCATAGTTAGCCTCATAGCATAATTGACTAAGTTGTATTTTTGGCCAAATTAGCCTCAGCCTTAGACATTTGTTCTGTCTCAGTTTTAAAGTGAAATCCTGTTTCCACTGGTGTTTTTCAGCAGGTTTTATAGTGGAATGAATCCATCTAATAATAATAATAATAATAATAATAATAATAATAATAATAATAATAAGTATCATATCCGTAAACATCAGTGAGTCTCATGTGTCATGTCTTACTCTTTCATATATAATCTCTGTAAAACACTGAGGACTGGTCCGACTTCATATTTGATAAGGAGTCGTCAGTGTGTGTTAGTAATAAAACTGTGGGTGTGTCCAGGGACATGTCAGTCAAGCCTCGTTTGTCCCCGCCCACTCAGTGCTGAGTCCAGGTCTAATGAGGCGGCAGAAGTGAACACACCTGCGTGGGTGCATTATGGGTATGCAGAGGCTTTAAAGTGGTGGTTTGTGCATCTCCTTCCGCATGTTTCCCTGCAGTTCTCACCAGGGTTATCATCATTAACGAAAACTAACAAAATGATGAAAACTAGAATTGTAAAAACATTTTCATTAACTGAAATAAATAAAAACTATAATTACAAGAAAAAAAACGATAACTAACTGAAACTGTATTGTGTGCTTATAAAACTAACTAAAACATAAAAATTATGGATAAAATTCCCTTCGTTTTCGTCTTTGTCAATGTCGGATTGATACGAAAGCAATTTATTTCCCTCGAGCAATTGTTGCTAGCGGCACCATATGATATTTAAGGGTCCGTCACTTGTGTTCACTTGTGGTTTCCAGTGGTCTTCTGGTCCCCACTCTACCTGGAAACATGCAGACTAAGGCAGCAGAGTCCTGTCTGGGATTTATTTGAATACGACCACAGAGAAGAAGAGAAAAGATACGACAAAACTAAAACTAAGCATTTAGAAAAAAACAAAAAGTAATAAAAACGAGCAAACCTTGTTGAGCCGCATTATGTAATAAATTCCCATTATGTAATAAAAGTTCAAAATGTAATAAGAATGTCACGTCATCTTGTAATAAAGCCGCATTATGTCATAAACTGACGGATTTTGTAATAAACTACCTCAATGGATTATGTAGTAAATTTTTTCGCATTATGTAGTAAGTTATTACAATTTGAGAAATTTATTACAAAATGTACGTGACACATTTTTATTTTCAGGAAAATGTAATGTGCTAAATTAATCTTTAAACTGTGTAGTTAAAGTTCTGATTCCATTACTTGTAGCTCCTGTGACTAACTTCTTCTAAATTGCTCTGAAATTATATTAACCCTTTCATGCATACTGGTCACTCCAGTGGACAGCTATTCTACAGCTGTTCTCTTGTATACTCATGGATTTTTTTTTTTTTTTTTTTTTTTGACACATCTTTATTAAAGTTTTTAGACGCTACATATCTTTTCTGACATGAATTGGTAACATTGTGTAGATCTCTCCTGAGCATAAACCCCCAGAATCACAAGCCCTCCCCATAGTTTTCACACAATTTATCAGTAAATTCATGTTTCTGTGCGTCAAAAATTAAACGTGTGGTGTCCAGCTGAGTGGACAGTTTTGCAACTTAATGGAAAATAGGTTCATAAGAATTTTTGTTTTTCGTTTTTTTTTTTTTAATGTATTTTTTTTTTTTTTTTTTTTTTAAATTTTAATTATTTATTTTTTATTTATTTTTCAGAAGAAATTTTTCAATCGCATTGTTTTTTTCATGCGTAAAGAGGAATAAAAACACTCTGGAAAAAAATTTGATTAAGGTTCTCATAATTCGTGCATGAAAGGGTTAATTTGGATTGTTATTACATAACGAACCATGTTATTACATTTTTAAAAAAAAATAAAAACGAGTCAAGTACATTTTGTAATAAATTTAATAATAATAATAATAATAATAATTTATTTGTAAAGCGCTTTCAATCAAAGTGCTGTACAGATATAAAATCAATCACAATAAAACAATAAAAACATGGCTCTTTTCATGGGTCGTTCCACGTTGGTGGAACGCTCTACCAAGTGCTACAAGAACAGAGTCATCCCTGCCTATCTTCAAGAAGCTCCTGAAGACCCAGCTCTTCCGAGAGCACCTCCTATCCTAGCACTTTCAAACATTCCATTTTAAATATTCTAATAAGGTTTTTCCCAGGATTATCACAGATTCTTTCACGATTATCTCTGGACCTGCTGCGGTGGTCCGGCCTCTTCCCTGCCCTCATCATCACCACTCACTTATCCTCAACCGCCTCCATGTGTCTCCCCCCTACTCCCCCCTTCTCCCCCTCTCCCCCAGTCTCTATCTCTATCGCTCTCTCTTTTTCCCCTTCTCTACTCTCTCTCTTTAACCCCAACTGGTCAAGGCAGACGGCCATCCTCCAGGAGTCTGGGTCTGCTCGAGGTTTCTGCTGTTAAAGGGAAGTTTTTCCTCGCCACTGTCACCAGTCACAAGTGTTTGCTCCTGGAGGATTCTGTTGGGTTTCTGTAAATTGACTTAGAGTCTGGTTTTGACCAACTCTATATATAAAATGTCAAGAGATAACTTTCTTGTGATCTGGCGCTATATAAATAAAATTTGATTGATTGAGTGATTTAATTGGTTTTCCCCTGTAAGTCGCTTTGGAAAAAAGCGTCTGCCAAATGCGTAAACATAAACATAAACATAAAAACATAAAAGCTAAAAACATTAACAGTAAAATTACAATTTCTCCAATTGTAATAACTTACTACATAATGCGTTGTTGTAGGTTATTACAAAATGCGTCTGTTTATTACATAATGCAGCTTTATTACAAGATGACGTGACATTCTTATTACATTTTGAACTTTTATTACATAATGGGAATTTATTACATAATGCGGCTCAACAAACCTGCTCTACAAACGAATTAAAACGAGCTGAATTAGAGAAGAAAAAAGTCCAAACTAAATGAAACTAAACTAGAATGAAAAATCTAAAACTATTAGAACCATGGACCGGATCGGACCCTTTGGTGGGCTGTTTCTGGTCCGCGGGCCGCATGTTTGACCCCCTGTTTTAAAGTGACGTACTCATGAGCAGAAGTCCGACTGGTCCGGTTTGGAACACAAAATGGAGAATAAGCTGAGTATGTGAGCGGAGGTTTTGGCTGCGGTGGAAATGAGGCCGGAGCTTCTTTGTATTTTTCACCGTTTTCTGAGTCGGACAGAGCGCCGTGGAGGCATTAATGTCTTCACTGACGCTCTGCCTGCTGTATATCATTACCGTTAACATCTGCATAAATCTAAATAAAGCTCTAATTTGATCTTGCAGGAACCAACAGGTCCGGTTCAGTCTGACCCGTTCGGTCCCTGGAGCCGATCGCCCGCCGCACATTTCCATAAATGGAGGATTAGGCGGACCGTATGCAAATCAGCCAATTATGATTGATCAGCTGATTGATAGGCGTCGTCTCCGCTGGTCCCACCCTCCCCCGTGCACTGCTTCCTGTAGATCTTTGATTCCCAACTGCACCGACCTGTCACGGCAGATGGTTGTGATTGACAGTTGTATGGGCGGGGCTACAGTACACCTGTACACCTATAAGAAGTTAAAGTAATTAAACCATAATTCAGCAACGTCCACATGTTCAGGAAAGATATAATGACTTTAATTACTGACTCAAACCAGGATGCAAAAACTTAAAAATAAATAATCCAGTTTTCGTGTAGTATATTGAAAAAAAAGATAATTTTTGGGTATTTTTCATCAAAAATGAAGTGAAATAATGATCAAAATAAGGCATTTAAAGGGTTAAACAAGTGTAAAATGAATGAATATTTGATTATTTGTGGTTAAGGCTGACCTTGATTTACAAAAATCACTAGTCCATATAGTGGAAGACTTTTGGTCAGCGTCTCATTACAAAAACAGTGGAATATTGAGGTGAATTCTGAACCCATAAGGACCCAGTGGGACGTTTGTGTCAGGTCCCAAATGAATTTATCTCTGCTTTTACACTTTCCTAATGATTTATCACTGTTTATATATTATATTATTCTCTGAATTTTGCATGTTTTCCATTAAAAATAATCTATTTTTCTATATTTAATTCGCTGATCATGTAGAAATTCAGAGTAAATGCCAAAGTTATTATATCAGAAACAGAGAAAACTGAAGGAAAAGTAAGTTTTTTCAGTAAAATTTCTCATTAACTGAACATAAACCCAGTGTGTCCATCCACTGTCATTGATCCAACTCCATGGGTTTATTACTCTTTCTTCAATTTTTTTCAGTTTGTGTCTAATTTTGTTCATGTTACGAATTGTTTTGTTGATTTGTTCATTTTGTTGGTTATTTTTTTGTTTTTTCCACTTAATTTTGGTAAATTTGTTGCCTATTTTTTTATTTCTTTACTTAATTTTGGTAAATTTATTGGTTATTTTTTTCATGTTATTTAGGATTTTCTAAATATTTGATTCATTTTTGGTCATTTTCTATAATAATTGAACATAAACCCAGTGTGTCCATCCACTGTCATTGATCCAACTCCATGGGTTTATTATTTTTTCTTCAATTTTGTTCAGTTTGTGTCTAATTTTGTTCATGTTACCAATTGTTTTGTTGCTTTATTCATTTTTGTTCTTTTTGTTGCTTTTTTTGTTTATTTACTTAATTTTGGTCAATGTGTTACTTTTTTTTGTTGTTTTACTTAATTTTGGTAAATTTGTTGCTTATTTTTTTGTTTTTTTTTTTACTTAATTTTAGCAAATTTGTTGCTTATTTTTTTTGTTTTTTTACTTAATTTTGGTAAATTTTTTGCTTAATTTTTTCATGTTATTTAGGATTTCCCGAATAGTTGATGCACTTTTGGTCATTTTCTATAATAATGAACATAAACCCAGTGTGTCCATCACTGTCATTGATCCAACTCCATGGGTTTTACTGGAGAATCAATGTTGTAGAAGATGACGGTGTTTCCATGGTAACTACGGAGCCTCTGAACATCCAAATGGGTCATATCTGATGACCGTGAAAAGATGAAGAACTGTATTTTACACCAATTATTTACATGCATTGACAGGATTAGTGGACCAACATTTTAGATCAGTAGATGGTTTTGGTGGAGAGTGGATATTTAGATCTTTCACATGACTTTTTTTTACAGTTACATTTATTATAATATCCTCTGTATTTTGCATTTTTCTGTAAAAATCAGGATTTTCCGATATTTAATTCACTGATAATTTAGAACTTCATCAAAACTCAGAGCAAATGCAAAAGTTATTATATCAGAAACAGAGAAAACTGAAGGAAAAGTGAGTTTTTTCAGCAAATTCTCACATTAACTGAACATAAACCCAGTGTGTCCATCCACTGTCATTGATCCAACTCCATGGGTTTATTAATTTTTCTTCAGTTTTTTTCAGTTTGTCTCTAATTTTGTTCATGTTATCAACTGTTTTGTTGATTTATTCATTTTTGTTCATTTTGTTGCTTTTTTTTTGTTTTTTTACTTAATTTTGGTAAATTTGTTGCTTATTTTTTTGTTTTTTTTTACTTCATTTTGGTAAATTTATTGCTTAATTTTTTTCCTGTTATTTAGGATTTCCCGAATAGTTGATGCACTTTTTGTCATTTTCTATAATCATGTTGTAGAAGATGACGGTGTTTCCATGGTAACATCCAAATGGGTCATATCTGATGACCATGAAAAGATGAAGAACTGTATTTTACACCAATTATTTACATGTATTGATAAGATTAGTTAATTAACAGTTTAGATCAGTGGATGCTTTTGGATGTTTGGGTCTTTATGGGTAAACTTTCGTGTATAAAGGGTTAATAAATATCAGCTCACACACACGTACGTACATATACATGCAAACACGTGGAGGCTGGATTCACGTGAAACCTTTGTCTGTTCTACTGATGTATTCAATCTGCAGAGGCTTGGGTTTGTTCAAGGACACACACACACACACACACACACACACACACACTGGTACGTCTCATACATAGCTCACGCAGCGTCGCTTCGGTCGTATTCCATCTTTTCACACATACATCTGCTCTCTGTGGCCGCTGTCTGGTCGTGGCCTGACGTTGTAAGGGGGGGTGCACAGAGGTGAGTGGGAGTTGATTGAGTTTGCTCAGCTACAGCCCATGGGACCACAGACAATATTACAGGACTCACACTCTGGCCGCACACACACACACACACACACACACACACACACACACACACACACACACACACCTGAAGGACTCCACAGTGAATGTAATCAGGGCTTGTGTCTATGGAAGTGAGCATATGTGACCTGCTCTGTTTCTGCTCCGGCTTCTGTCTGTCACTGTAGCCTTTGGTCTGCATCATGTCTTCCTTTTGTCAGGTTTTTTTTTTTTTTTTTCAGTCTTATCCATTCAAATCCTTCATCCTCATTCATCGACACTGACTCAAACGCTTTAAAAAAATAAAAAATAAAAAAAAACACTGGGTTTTAATTACTCCTTTGGTGGATTCAGTGCAGGTGGGGGGCGCAGGTTGAGTGGGTTTGACCTAATATTGACTTGAAATAATGAGCAAGCAAATTGTGTTGGAACCTGAAATTGAAGCTCATTATTTTCATCAGTTTTATACAGATTACAGCCCCTTTTCCACCAACATTCCCAGGAACTTCTATTACCAGGAATTTATTTACAAGGGTGAAAGAATTCCTGGTAATCTGTGTGGTTTGTGTTTCCACCTCAGAGTTCCTGTTGGTTGTTTCACGTTGTTGACTCAAACACCAGCTGAATTTCTTTTGATGATTTCCAGTGTATATACACTATATTGCCAAAAGTATTTGCTCACCTGCCTTGACTCACATATGAATTTCAGGTCCATCCCATTCCTAGTCCATGGGTTCAGTCTGACGTGGGTCCACCCTTTGCAGCTCTAACAGCTTCAACTCTTCTGGGAAAGCTGTCCACAAGGTTTAGGAGTGTGTTCATGGGAATTTTGGACCATTCTTCCAGAAGCACATTTGTGAGGTCACACACTGATGTTGGACAGAAGGCCTGGCTCTCAGTCTTCGCTCTAATTCATCCAAAGGTGTTCTATGGGGTTGAGGTCAGGACTGTGTGCAGGCCAGTCCAGTTCATCCACACCAGACTCTGTCCTCCATGTCCAAATGGACCTTGCTTTGTGCACTGGTGCACAGTCATGTTGGAAGAGGAAGGGGCCGGCTCCAAACTGTTCCCACAAAGTTGGGAGCATGGAATTGTCCAGAATGTCTTGGTCTGCTGAAGCATTCCCAGTTCCTTTCACCTGGAACTAAGGGGCCCAGCCCAGCTCCTAAAAAACAACCCCACACCATAACCCCCCCTCCACCAAACTTTACACTCGGCACAATGTGGTCTGACAGGTATCGTTCTCCTGGCGACCACCAAACCCAGACCCGTCCATCAGATTGCCAGATGGAGAAGCGCGATTGGTCACTCCAGAGAAGGCTCCTCCCCTGCTCTACAGTCCAGTGGCGGCGTGCTTTACACCACTGCATCCACCGCTTTGCATTGCACTTGCTGATGTATGGCTTGGATGCAGCTGCTCGGCCACGGAAACCCATTCCATGAAGCTCTGTGCGCACTGTTCTGGAGCTGATCTGAAGGACACATGAAGTTCAGAGGTCTGTACCACTGACTCTGCAGAAAGTTGGCCACCTCTTCGCACTCTGCACCTCAGCATCCGCTGACCCCGCTCCGTCAGTTTACGTGGCCTACCACTGCGTGGCTGAGTTGCTGTCGTTCCCAAACACTTCCACTTTCTTCTAATCCAGCTGACAGCTGACTGTGGAATATTTAGGCGCCGGGAAATTTCACCACTGGATTTGTTGCACAGGTGGCATCCTATCACAGTTCCACGCTGGAATTCACTGAGCTCCTGAGAGCGACCCATTCTGTCACAAATGTTTGTAAAAGCAGTCTGCATGCCTAGGGCTGGATTTAATACACCTGTGGACATGGAAGTGACTGGAACACCTGATTCTGATTATTTGGATGGGGGAGACAATACTTTTGGTAATATAATGTACGTTGGACCAGGTCCAGGCTCTTTTAGGCGTATTTGCTGAATATGTTTTATGTATTCAGATAGACAGACACATTATTAACCTGTAAAGACCCAAACACCTACTACTCCTATCAATTCATGTAAATAATTGGTGTAAAATACAGTTCTTCATCTTTTCATGGTGATCAGATATGACCCATCTGGACGTTCAGAGGCTCTGTAGCCCCTTTACTCATACTGGTCCATATTTTGATGGTTTATAACATGGAAATGGTTACAGATATCAATATAGTTCCGACTGATCACTGATAGGAAGTCATATATGGACTTTCATTTGGGTTCATGACCTTTGACCATGAGCGACCTGGAAGTGTCAAACTGAAGGTCACCAATGTCTAGGTTTAAACAGTCCTCTCCTAAACTACTGGTCAGGTTAATTTAAATTTTTATGCATCTTCTTTGAGACAATGTTTACAAAGTTTGTTCACAGTCTTGACAAATTTAGATTTTTGAATTTTGGATGAATTTTTGAAATATTGACCTCTTTGAAATATATAAATGGTTACAGATACCAATCGAGTTCTTATTGATCGCTGCTAGAAGTCATGGACTTTGACTGAATTAGTTGAGTTCTGCTCCAGTCAAAGTCCCGCCCACTTCTATAGTTTGATTGATGCGCATCCAGACCACAGGACTGGAACATAGAACAGAACCAGGACTGGAACATAGAACCGAACCTGATGACCTCACACATTCAACTTTTTACAGCGGGGTGGTTACTGTAAAGAATTGTAATTGGAAAAGGTGTGAAAATAAATCCAATTTTTGTGTGTGTTAAACCTGACGTAAGAGCTGAAGAGAGTTGTGTACATCAGACAGTTTGTGTTACACTGATTCATAAATGGTGTGTGTGTGTGTGTGTGTGTGTGTGTGTGTGTGTGTGTGTGTGTGTGTGTGTGTGTGTCACATATAGTAATTACAGTGTTCAGGTCATTTCTTCAAAAAGCCTCTAATTAACAGTTTCAAAGCTCTGGCCTCTTCCTCCTCTTCCTCTTCCTCTCCTCTTCCTCTCCTCCTCCTCTTCCTCCTCTTCTTCCTCTCCTCCTCCTCTTCCTCTCCTTCCTCTTCCTCCTCCTCCTGCTCTTCCTCCTCCTCTTCCTCCTCCTCCTCCTCCTCTTCCTCCTCTTCTTCCTCTCCTCCTCCTCTCCTCTTCCTCTCCTCTTCCTCTCCTCTCCTCTTCCTCTTCCTCCTCCTTATCCTCCTCCTCCTCCTCTTCCTCCTCTTCTTCCTCTCCTCCTCCTCTCCTCCTCCTCTCCTCTTCCTCTCCTCTCCTCTTCCTCCTCCTTATCCTCCTCCTCTTCCTCTTCCTCCTCCTGTTGTTTCTCCTCCCACCCTTTCACCTTTTCTTCCACCTTTTTTTTTATCCCTGCGTCACGTTTCTTGGTGTTTTTTTTTTTTTCTTCCGTTGCGCTTCCTCTTGTGTAGTTTCCATCACAGATCACTTTTAATGACAAGAGTTTGAAGGCGTCGTGACAAAATCTTTGAAGCGAAAGGAGATCAGAAGGTTTGTAGGTATGTGCGTCTGATGACATTTCACCTGTTCAACAGGAAAGACGTGTGGGAAACACAGCCCATCACTTGTTTTCCTCACATTTTGTTTCTTTTTTCAGAAATAAATATCAGCGTGGCGAATCAATGAGTTATTAAAAACTATTTTTGGAAGTATTTTGTCTTTGTTTTTGAGAGAAGGTTAAGAATGAAGAGCGTAGAGATGAAGAATGACAGTTAAAGGTCAACCGGACAGGCAGTCAAACACAAGCAAAATCTGTAACGGGCTCAGAAAACGGGATTTCAATGAAGATAATTTTCATTTTGTTCCTTTTTATGTACTTCAAATACTGAATCATGTCCATGTTGATGACAGAATGTTGTTTTACAGTGACATATCTGCTGTCAAAGTTATTTTAGTTCAGGTTCCACCTTCAAACCCAACTGTAAAGTAAAATAAGTAAGTAAAATAGTAAGAGTACAATAATAGTATAAAAACCTACAAATGATGACTCCAAATTTAAGTCAAAATTTCATTGTAAAAAGTCGGTATCGGATCGGTATCGGCAAAACTGATCCTAAAAAAAATCGGATCGGATTGGAAACAAAAAAATCCAGATCGGGACATCATTAGTACCATTACCATGGCAACGCAGATGGAACTGTGGCTGCCCCCTTCTGTTTATTGTTCTGTTTTCTCTTGTTATATGCTGATGACGCTGTTCTTTACACACATGCTTCTACAAAACAGCAGTTTGCTCTCAGACTAAGGCAGTGAGTCAAATAACAGAAGTTAAAACCATCCTATTAAAAGTTAAACATGTCAATAAATGTGTGTGTGTGCGTGTGTGTGTGTGTGTGTGTGCTTTTCTAAACACTCATGTGCTACTCCAGATCCAGATATGATGGAATCAGAGGATAAATTACATACTAATGAACATAATAATGTGTATATTGCTGCAAGTGTCATATATAGGGGTGTAAGAAAATATCAGTTCTGCAATATATCGCAATATTTCATTTCACAATACTGTATCCATATTAAAAAGTACTGTATCAATATTTTTAGGCATTTATTCAAATGCAGATATTGTGGAGGTTCATTTATGTTTTTTGTTTTTTCTTTTTTGTTTATATATTTATTATTATTTAACACCCTTTGATTAAATAATGTTAGTTCCTTTGTTGGGATCGGACAAAAATAATGTTCTGATGTTATTTGTGAACTAATAGAATATGAACATTTGAACAGGATCTTAAACTGTAATGTCTGTGAAACATAATTTCAGTTTGAACACAGGAACATTTTGTGATATAACATTAGATCCTGTTGTGATCAAATAAAAATGTGTTTAGTATTTGTGCAGATTTCTGGTGTCATTCAGTTCTTCAAGGAAATAATCATTAAAAAAAGAAACAAACAAAAAATCATCTTTTTAACAGTATTATGATATATCATGATATATCGTATCGTGATCCTAGTATTGTGACATGTATCGTATCGCCAGATTCTTGCTGATACACAGCCCTAGTCCTGACCGTTGGACAGTTTCAGTTTTATTTACCTTTAAACCCAAACTGGAGCCGTGAACCCGGCCCTCCTGTCCTCACACTCTCTAAAACACTGGCAGCCACCCCCCCACCTCTGAAAGTCTGCAGTAACAGTCACCTTTCCCCCCACCCCCTCTTCGCTGCCCCCCCTCCCCCTCCCGTCTCCTCTCTCTCCGTCTAAAGGTGAATGTTAGCGGTCACTGTCGGCAGATCTGCCCAGAAAATTGAATCATCCAGCAGGTTGGGGGGCCAGGGAGGCACAAGTGCCAAGCTCTACACTGATTTAATTCTGTTAGTGTGTGTGTGTGTGTGTGTGTGTGTGTGTGTGTGTGTGTGTGTGTGTGTGTGTGTGTGTGTATATTTCATATGCAGCATCGTCTCTGAACTGCAGATAAATACAGTAGGAAACACTGACCACATCACCTCAGCTGTTATTTTGGTGCATTCTATTTTTGTTACAGGTTTGTTTTCATCATCATCCAAAAAGTTACGACTGCATTCAGATTATTTATTTGACTTTTGTTGCATTACACCACGGGTGTTAAAAGGGTTTGTCTCCTTTCTGTCCCTACCTGTCCCACTTTCATAGACTTACTAAGAAATAGTTGAATTTTTGATTCCAAGAAGGATCCATTTTTTATTCATTCATTTTTACTTATTCACATATTATGAAAAAAGAACCAAATGCAGCCAAATTCTATGTAATGTGGCAGCCTGTCTTATATTAAAAAGATGGACACAAACATTTTCTCATTGTAACTAAGGATAGATATATATTATTATTATTTATTTTTAATTGTATTTTTTTATTAATTTTTTTAAATGATTTCTCTCTCTCTCTCTCTCTCTCTCTCTCTATCTATCTATCTATCTATCTATCTATCTATCTATCTATCTATCTATATATATATATATATATATATATATATATATATATATACATATATATGTGTGTGTGTGTGTGTGTGTGTATATATATATATCCTCTTGAGACCCAGCAATGCATTTTTGTCCTCTGTAGGTGACAAGAGTTTTACAGCTTTACTTAAAAAAAAACAAACACACAAACATGGTCCCCTGAAAAGAACATTCCATAAAACAATTTAAAATGTATCTGAAAAAACTGTGGCATCATCATGGTGTTTCCAATCCAGCCAGTTATTTAATGTAAAAAAGCCAGAACCTTTCCTGTGTCTCAGGAGGATATATATATATATATAGATAGATAGATAGATAGATAGATATAATTTTAATTTATTTTATTTTATGTATCCATTTTGGATATGTGTGTTTATATGTTATATTTTTTGTATATTCAATTGTACAGTTATGATCGCTGAAATATAAAAATTCAATTTAAAAAAATCAAACATTGGAGAGAAAAACAAAAAACAAAAGAACCAAGTGTAAAACCATTAAATTTGGCATTTTCATTATGTGAAATGGGACACCCTGGGAAACCTAAGAGCTTCTCTAGAGGGGTCCAGGCCAGGATCTATCTTCTGATGCCATAAAGTGATCCTGTCCAACTGTCTGAACCTCCAGATGCTGAACTCACCCACATTTAGCATCACTTTGAACCACACATATTTACCATAAATCCCATCAGAGCTCTGATGCAGTTGGATCCACTTCTGTGTCAGTCAGTCTGAGGACAGGAGGGAGTATTTAAAACATTATTATATTATATCTGTGGCTCAGGAGGTAGAGCAGGTCGTCCATTAGCCGAAGGGTTGGCGGTTTGAATCCCGGTCATGTGCTGTTGTGTCCTTGGGCAGACGCTTCACCGTCCTTGCCTCCAGCGTCACTCACACTGGTGTATGAATTATGGGTGGTGGTCGGAGGTGTGAACGGGCAGCCACAGTCTGGGCCGCTGTGGATGCAGATGTAGCTGACCACCAGCAGAGCGTGAATGTGAGAGTGAACCAACAATGGATCTACTGTACGTGCTCTGAGTATGTGTTCATAGAAGAGCGTCATATAAATCTAATCCATTATTATTATGTTCAGTTATTTGATGATGAGAATGGGGGTGGGATTAAACATGTTTTTAGCTTTCGGCAGACGGCTGTAAGCTACTGTCATCATCTGTCGTCTGTTACAAAAATTTCAATCATCTTCTTCTCCGAAACTACAATTCCAATTGAATTCAAACTTGGTGTACAGCTTCTGTATGATGTCAACAAAAGTTAGTGAAATTATTTGGATCTGGATCTGATTCTGGATTTGGTGCCACTTTGAAAAATGTCCCCATTATAAGAGATAGGAAGTGGATGGATGCAGTAACTCAGTAAATATAAATGATATCCAGTGTAAATGTCTCCAGTCCAGCCCTGATGGGGAGATGACCAAAACATAATGTCCACATGCTGATCAGGATCTTCTTCTGGATCTGGAACTGACGCAAAATTTAACATGGGCTCTTATGGGGAAAAAATTTCCATCATCTTTTTCTCTGAAACTCCAGTTCTGATTGACTTCAAACTTGGTATACAGCTTCTGTATGAGGTCAACATAAGTTAGTGAAATTATTTGGATCTGGTTCTGGATTTGGTGCCACTTTGAAAAATGTTCCCATTATAACAGATAGGAAGTGGATTGATCCAATAAATCAGTATCAATGATATCAAGTTGGAATTTGAATTTTTTACAGATCTGATTGGAATATGACCAAAACATGGACTATTTCTGTAATAGAATAAATACACAGAACTGGGTGAGAATAAATGGCATCTGGATACATTTCCCAAAGCTTTGAATTTGGCCGGTAAGCTACAGGGCCATTGGTCCTGTTTTTGTTCTTCCCACTCCTTTTCAAGTGTAAATGAATGAAAATATTTTTTGCTCTAAAACAAAGTGAAACCTCTGTATTTATTATTATTATGTACAGGTTTTTGTGTTCTTCTTTTCCTGGTCTGGCCTGTTTCAGATCCTACTGGTCTGAATGTGGACTCATGTGACTCTGACAGCCCTGGTTCAGATCCGTCTGATGGTCTAAACCAGGGGTGTCAAACTCATTTTAGTTCAGGGGCCACTTTCAGCTAAATTTGGTCTGAAGTGGGCCGAACCAGTAAAATAATAACATAATAATATATAAATAATGTCAACTCCAAACTTTTCTTTGTGTTTTAAAGTGAAAAAAAAGAAATTTACATTATGAACAGGTTTACATCTACAAACTATCCTTTCAAAAGATGTGAATAACATGAACAAACTGAAAAAAATAAGTGTAATTTTAACGATATTCTGCCTCAGTTTATCATTTCCACATGTAGATTAGAACTTACAGATCACATTAGATCTACAAATACACAAAACATTTAATTACAGACAGAATATTGTTAAAATTACACGTACTTCTCTTATGACATTTCAGGTTGTTCATATTTGTTCAGGTTATTCACATTTTTTGCAAAGTTATACTTTGTTTTAGTGTAAATACATGAAAATATTTACATTTACAAAGAGAAATATTTGTGGAGTTGTCATTATTTCTATGTTATTATGATAGTATTTTATTGATCCTGCCCAGTTTAGATTGAATTGGTCTGAATGTGGAACCTGAACTCAAAGGTTTGTTAATATCTTAGTGTAATTTTTGCATTTCACAAATTCATCCCAAGGGCCGGACTGGACCCTTTGGCGGGCCGGATTTGGCCCCCGGGCCGCATGTTTGACACCTGTGCTCTAAACTGATCGGCTGTGACTGCAGGTGATTCAGGAGCGTCTGCAGATAAACACAAAAGGGAAAAGATTTCTGTTTTAGTGGCAGAGCGAGAGAGAGATGAGAACCAGGTGACAGCGTCAGAATGAAGCGCTGATATGGGCCCAGATGTGACAGAGACGTGGAGGCAGATCCAAAGCTCCGCCTCCGGCCCCGTTCACACCCCGACCCCACACCTGACCTCCCACTGTGGGTTCACACAGAAAAACACTCAGGACATCCACAGTGGAGCTCAGCTGGGGGGGGGATTAAAGCAGGGAGGGCCAACATACGGCTCACGGGCCAAAACCGGACACCAAAGGGGTCCGATCAGGCCATGGGGCGGGGGGGGACATGTAAAAGTGACACTGAAGATACGAATAATCAAGGATGTTAAAGTTATTTGAGTTCAGGTTCAGACTGATATCATTCATATGTCCCCCCCCTCAGTGCAAAAATCCCACCCATGCTCTGTGTTTGTAGTCTGACCTTGTGCATATCCTACACTGCCTGTATATAGCCTTATGTGTCGCATATATTGTTTTTATCTGTAGTATAGAGTTAGTTTTTTGTATATTTTAGTAGTATACTTTTGTAGTATATGTATATTTAATATTATATTTTGTAGTTTGTTTTTTACATTGCATATGGTTTTCAGTATTTTGTGATATTTTTATTTAGTATTTTTATAATTTAAGTATTTGCTGCGAAACTACTTTTCATTGTTCCTGTAACAGTAACAATAAAGGTCTATTCTATTCTATTCTATTAAATTCTATTTTATTCTATTCTGTTCTGTTCTACTCTGTTCTATTAAATTGTATTCTATTCTGCTCTAATCGACTGTTCTATTCTATTCTGTTCTATTCTACTCTATTCTTTTCTATTAAATTCTATTCTGTTCTACTCTGTTCTATTAAATTCTATTCTGTTCTAATCTACTGTTCTATTCTATTCTATTAAATTCTGTTCTATTCTACTCTATTCTATTCTATTCTGTTTTATTCTGTTCTACTCAGTTCTATTGTATTCTGTTCTATTCTATTCTGCTCTATTCTATTCTACTCAGTTC
This sequence comes from Sphaeramia orbicularis, assembly GCF_902148855.1. NCBI lineage: Eukaryota > Metazoa > Chordata > Actinopteri > Kurtiformes > Apogonidae > Sphaeramia > Sphaeramia orbicularis. Next base: position 6,351,525 of record NC_043962.1, on the reverse strand, counting down.
TATTGTATTCTGTTCTGTTCTATTCTACTCTGTTCTACTCTATTGCATTCTATTCTGTTGTATTCCATTAAATTCTATTCTGTTCTATTTTATTCTATTAAATTCTATTCTGTTTGTTCTGTTCTACTCTATTCTGTTAAATTCAGTTCAGTTCTATTCTATTCTATTCTATTCTAATGTGATCTAATGTAAAATAACAGCATAATCTATAAATAATGACATCTCTAAATTTTCTCTTTTGTTTCAGTTTTGTTTTGTTGTCATGTTTACATGTTTACCCTTCCCTGTAAAAGAGAGGGTAAACATGACAACTTCATGGGGGGGGGGGGGGGCATAGACCAGTGGCGGGGGTCCAGTGGATTCAGGTAGAAGTTGGGAAAATGTCGTATAAGATCTGCTGCATAATAGAGGTGTAGAAACTGGGAGCTGGACGGTGAAAACAGGTTGAGGTTCAGTTTGGTTTTCATGCTAGTGTAGCTGATGTTATGTATGGATCACCCCCCCCCCCCCCCAAACATACCCCCCCAATTGTTAGCGCCACCCCTGATTTTACTACTTAGAGATCCTGTTGGTGTGTATGTGGACTGTGAACGAAATGAGTCCACCAGTCCTGGTTTAAGGGGGGGGGGGGGGGGGTAGTTTGTCTTTTCCCTCCTTTCCTTCCCTTTCATCCCCTCTTTCTTTCCCTCCGTCCTTCTGTCCATTCGTCCAAACCTCCTCCTCCTCCTCTCATTGATTGCGCTGCCCTCTTCACCTCATCTCTCTCATTCATAATTGAACAGCATTAACAGGCGCTGAGGCCGAGCAGTGGTTTAATTAGCCCAGCAGCCGACAGGCTGAGTCCTGCTCCAGATATTCAACAAACGCACACAAGCACAGGAACCAGGAAACCTGTCCCATCACACTTTGAATTAGAAAAGCAATTGAATTTGTAGCACTGAATTTTTTGCACTGCAATTAAGTATCTGAATTTTTTTGTCTCTCAATTTCACTATGTTCATAAATTTAGAATAGAATAAATTCAGATGCAAAAAATTCAGAAGCAAAAATTCAGATGCAAAAAATTCAGATGCAATTTCACTATGTTCATAAATTTAGAATAGAATAAATTCAGATGCAAAAAATTCAGAAGCAAAAAATTCAGATGCAAAAAATTCAGATGCAATTCAACTATGTTTATAAATTTAGAAGTAAAAAAATTTGGATGCAAAAAATTCAGAAGCAAAAATTCAGATGTGAAAAATTCAGAAGCAAAAAATTCAGATGCAAAAAACTCAGATGCTAAAAATTCAGAAGCAAAAAATTCAGAAGCAAAAATTCAGATGTGAAAAATTCAGAAGCAAAAAATTCAGACGCAAAAAACTCAGATGCTAAAAATTCAGAAGCAAAAAATTCAGAGGCTAAAAATTCAGACGCAAAAAATTTAGATGCAAAAAATTCAGACACAAAAAATTCAGAAGCAAAAAAATTCAGATGCCAAAAATTCAGATGCAAAAAATTCAGACGCGAAAAATTCAGAAGCGAAAAATTCAGACGCAAAAAAATTCAGACGCTAAAAATTCAGATGTTAAAAATTCAGAAGCAAAAAATTCAGATGCAAAAAATTCAGGCACAAAAAATTCTGTGCAAAAAAATTTCAGACGCTAAAAATTCAGACGCAAAAAATTCAGAAGCAAAAAATTCAGATGAAAAAAATTCAGACGCAAAATATTCAGAAGCAAAAAATTCAGACGCAAAATATTCAGACGCAAAAAATTCTGTGCAAAAAATTCAGACGCAAAAAATTCAGAAGCAAAAAATTCAGATTCAAAAAATTCAGATGCAAAAAATTCAGATGCAAAAATTTCTGTGCAAAAAATTCTGCGCAAAAAATTCAGACGCTAAAAATTCAGATGCAAAAAATTCAGATGCAAAAAAAATTCAGATAACACATCCAGGACACCAAGGATAAGCAATCAATTCTATCTCAAGTTGAACCGACAGCCAGCCAATCAAGTTACATTAGGTTGGTCATGTGACGCTGATGCAGGAAGACGGTCAGCGCGGATGAGTGATCTGAATTTTTTGCAGCTAAATTTTTTTGCTGTTGAATTTTTGCATCTGAACATTTTTTGTTCTAAATTTATGAACATAGGTGAATTCAGAGACAAAAAATTCAGATACTTAATTTCACTGCAAAAAAAAAAAATTAGTGCTAGAAATTCAGTGGGTTTTATAATTCAGAATCTAATGACACAGTTTTACTTCCATAACACCAGTCTAATCCCTGAACTGCTGTCGGAGAGGCCAGTGTTCCACTCGTTACCTCACTGCTTCGATAGGCCGTGAGCTGTTGTGAAGGCGCTGTGTCCGTCCTCGTCTTCATTGGTAATTTCTTCAAACATCTTCTCTCGTCTTTTGAGAAATTTGGAGTTTTTGAATTTTTTAAATATTAAAAATGTTCCTTTCCTACTGATGGTATTTGAATGGTTTCTAACATGTAAATGGTTACAGATATCAGTCTAGTTCCTATTGGTCACTGATAGGAAGTCATATATGGACTTTCATTTGAGTCCATGACCTTTGACCTTGGGTGACCTTGGGTGACCTTGAATGGTCAAAAATCAGGGTCATCAATGTCTAGATTTCAACAGCTTCCTCTGCAAAACTACAGGTCGGATTCATTTAAACAAAAAAAAAAAAGTATGTATCTTTCTTGGGACAATGGCTACAAAGTTTGTTCACAGTTTTCAGAAATTTAGATTTTTGAATTTTTGACAAATTTTTTAATTAAGAATTTGCCCTTATTTATAATGGTCCATATTTTGGTGGTTTAGAACATGTAAATGGTTACAGATATCAGTATAGTTACTATTGATCACTGATTGGAAGTCATATATGGACTTTCATTTGGGTCCGTGACCTTTGACCTTGAGTGACCTTGAAGGGTCAAAAATCAAGGTCATCAATGTCTAGAGTTCAACAATCTTCCTCTGCAAAACTACTGGTCGGATTCATTTGAAACTGTATATTTATCTTCCCTGGGACAGTGTCTACAAAGTTTGTTCACTGTTTTTAGAAATTTAGATTTTTGAATGTTTGACAAGTTTTTGAATTTAAATATTAAGATATCAATATATGTCCTACTGATCACTGATAGAAGTCATATATGGACTTCGATTGAATTAGCAGAGTTCTCCTCCAGTGAAAGTACCACCCACTTCTTTTTAAATTTTTTTAAACAATACATTTATTGACATTTTTTTAATATACACACATACACTTGTAAATATACAGACAGTTATAGCAAGACCGGTGCCTCACTAACAATGGCACCTGCAGTATTACAAGTGTTGTAAACAAAAGCAAAAACAACAACAAGAACAACAATTACAAATAAACAACACACATACACATCACAGACTTGTCAGCCATAAACATTTGTGCCCTGTTACAGTTACTGGTATTTGAACTCATTAACCCTGTTGTAAAGATTACACAACTGAATGTTTGTTCTTCCTCATTGTTATTACCTCCGCCAAGGAGGTTATGTTTTTGCCAGGGTTCGTTTGTCTGTTTGTTTGTTTGTCTGTCCGTTAGTGTGCAACATAACTCAAAAAGTTATGGAGAGATTTGGATGAAATTTTCAGGGTTTGTTGGAAATGGGATGAGGAAGAAATGATTAAATTTTGGTGGTGATCGGGGGTGGGGGAGCCCACGGGGGGGCCCATTTCCAACAAACCCTGAAAATTTCATCAAAATCTGTCCATAACTTTTTGAGTTATGTTGCACACTAACGGACAGACAAACAGACAGACAGACAAACAAACCCTGGCAAAAACATAACCTCCTTGGCGTGGGGGGGCACTGATCAGCCTTGGCGGAGGTCTGCGCTCTCCGAGTGCTTCTAGTTTGCTAAATCGATCCTTTTAACAAACACCTTCAAAGGTTCCCATATCTTTTCAAACATCTCCTTCCTTCCTTTTCATATGTACGTCAGTCTGTCCATAGGAAGAGTTGTCAACATTTGCCTCCCCCAGTGTCGTAACGCTTGGCCCAAAACATTGCAATGGATCTTTTGGCGTGTAAAAGACACGTGTATTAGTATTTGTTCACATTTGTCATATTTATGACCTTTTGGAAAACAGAAAGTACAGGATCCATTGGAACATTTTTCAAAATCATTTTTTTTATTGCCATTTTAACCTCTTCCCAAGTCCCGCCCACTTCTATAGTTAGATTGATGTGCATCCAGACCACAGGACTGGAACATAGAACAGAACCTGAACAACCTCACACATTCAGCTGGTACTGATTCAGACAGAAAAGGGCTGTCAGACTCATTTAAGTTCAGTTCCACATTCAGCCCAGTTTGATCTTAACTGGGTCAGACCAGTAGAATAATAATGGTGAAAAAGGTAAAATTCTATTATGATCAGGTTTGCATCTATAAAGTTTCCTTAAAAATCTGAATAACATGAACAATTTGAATTGTCTTAAGAAACACAAGTGCAATTTTAACAATATTCTGCCTCAGTTTATCAGTTTATCATTTACACATGTGCGTTACAATCTCACAAAACATTTAGTAACAGGCAGAATATTGGTAAAATCACATTAACTTTCCTTAAGACATTTCCATTTGTTCATATTTGTTCAGGTTATTCACATTGTTTTTTTAAAAGAGTCATTTGGTAATGTAAACATTTTCGTGTAATTTTACTTTTTTACACCAAAAAAAACAAAGAGAAAATTTGGGGTTGTCATTATTTATAGGTTATTATGATAATATTTTACTGGTTCTGACCCAGTTGAAATCTAATTGGACTGTATGAGTCTGTATGTGGAACCTGAAATAACATGATTGTGACAGCATTGATTGTTAATATCTAAAGTGTAATTTTTGCATTTCACAAATTCATCCTGCGGGCCAGATTGAACCCTTTGGCGGGCTGGATTTGGCCCCTGGGCCACATGTTTGACACCTGTGACATAGAACATGACGCTGAGAGACCAGAATTCTGGTCACTACAGGTGTGTGTCTTATTTTTTTAATGAAACTGTCATTTGTAGAAACTCAGTACTGAATTTGTTCATTGAAATAAATAATGAGTGTAATTTCAGTCCTGATTCAACAAGGTTAAACAATAGAAAAGATGCAACAAGACATAAAAAAGAAATAGAAATAAATGACATGAGGCAAAATACAGACATGAAGACGGAACTGACAAAACAAAATGAAAGCAACATCAAACATGAAAAAAACTAATGTAACAGGTGAGATAACGGCATAAACCAGGGGTGTCAAACACGTAAAAGCCAGTTGGGAAGAGCAGCAAAAACATGTGACTAATCGTGTATCTTTGCATCTAATTGTGGTGATCATCATCATCATCATCATCATCATCATCATCATCATCATATTTGTTGCCCTCCAATAAAAATGTCTGTCAGGTTTGTTCAGTTGTGAATGTTTGATTCTGTTTTTCTGCTTTTAATAAAAGGTGAAGAAAAAGGTGAGATTGTTGAACGCAGCAGGATAGTTCTACAGCTGTCAAAGATGACACCTCTGGAAGAAAAGGAGGAAATGAAGGAGTGATGGAATGGAAACAGTGGGGAAGGAGAAGGAGGAGGAGAAGGAGAAGAAGAAGAAGAGAAGGAGGAGGAGGAGAAGAGGAAGGAGGAGGAGAAGGAGAAGTAGAAGAAGGAGGAGAAGAAGAAAAAAGGAGGAGAAGGAGAAGAAAATGAGAAGAAGGAGAAGAAGAAAAAGGAGAAAAAGAGAAGGAGTAGAAGAAGAAGGAGGAGAAGAAGAAGGAGGAGAAGAAGAAGAAAATGAGGAGAAGAAGAAGGAGAAGAAGAAAAAGGAGAAAAAGAGAAGGAGTAGAAGAAGAAGGAGGAGAAGAAGAAGAAAATGAGGAGGAGGAGGAGAAGAAGAAAATGAGAAGGAGGAGGAGAAGAAGAAGACTTTTTTGTATCTGAGTTTTTTGCAGCTGAATTTTTTTTTTATTCTAAATTTATGAATATAGTTGAATTCGGAGAGAAAAAAAAATTTGTCTCTGAATTTTTTGTCTCTAAATTCAACTATGTTCATGAATTTAGAATAAAAAAAATTCAGCTGCAAAAAACTCAGATACTAAAAATTCAGATACTTAATTTCGGTGCAAAAAAAAAATCAGTGCTAGGAATTGAAGTGCATTTCTAATTCAAAGTCTGATGACACAGATGTTCTTCCATATGACAGACGTACCTGAATCCACCCGTCTTGTCCTTTCAGCGTTGAAGCCTTTTCCTGCTTCTCTGTTTCTCTTCTTCTATATTTTCTATGTTTGCAGTGAACTGTGGTCACAGCCCAGGTTTATTTTCACTTTACCCTGAAACATTCATCATGCGTTCTGCAGCAGTTTGCTTATGTGCAGATAATTACTGTGCACACATACACAGGTCATTTATTAGAAGCCCATCACACTGTCTGGACTCTGCACAAACACAACACACTCACACTGTACTGGATTAAAACACAGTGTGGATTCACAACAGATCTGAGCAGACATGTGGGTGACGTCAGCAGCAGAAGAAACACACATGTCCAACTGGGTTCTCCTTCCTCTGAACATCTCACCGTATGTTGACGACTCACCACTATTATTAATATTAAACCTAGGGATGCACCGACCCAATACCAGTATCAGGTATCGGCTCCGATACTCAGTGTATGTACTTGTACTCGTAAATGTAATCCAATACACTGCACTGATACCACTTACAGCTGTGTGACATTCACAGTTCAGTGCAGCAGGTACGAGGAGGAGGAGTAATGTGTGTGGAGTGTGAAGAGTGTGGAGGTTTAACCAAATAAATGATGGAGATAAAAGTAACGCTGACTGCAAGTAACGTTACAGCAGGGGTCTCAAACGTGTGGCCCGGGGGCCAAATGCGGGCCGCCAAAGGTTCCAATGCGGCCCGTGGGATGAATTTGCAAAGTGCAAAAATTCTACAGTCAAGGCTGTTGAACGCAGTTTAATTCAGGTTCCACATACAGACCAATATGATCTACAGTAAAATAATACCAGCAGAAGAACCTATGACAAATAATGACAACATATTTTCTTCTCGGTTTGATATGAAAAAAATAATATTACATTATGCCTATAAATAATGACAACTTTAAATTTTTGTCTTTGTTTTAGTGCAAAAAATAACATTAAAATATGAAAATATTTATATGTACAAACTATCCTGTAACAATAAAATGTGAATAACCTGAACAAATGTAAACAACTTGAAATGTTTAAAGAAAATTAAGCACAATTTTAACAATTTTCTGCCTCTAACTCAGTGTTTGGTGTCTTTGTAGATCTGATCCATAATGCACATGTAGAAATGATAAGTTAAGGCAGAATATTGTTAAAATTGCACTTAGTTTTCTTAAGAAATTTCAGTTTTTTCAGGTTATTCACATTTTTTTGTTTGGATAGTTTATAAAAGTAAGTATTTTCATAATTTTGTGGGGGTTTTTTGCACTAAAACAAGACAAAAATTTGGAGTTGTCATGATTTATAGGTTATTCTGTTATTATTTTACCGGTCCGGCCCACTGGAGATCAAATCGGGCTGAATGTGGGCCCTGAAAGATAATGAGTTTGAGACCCCTGCGTTACGGACACAGACAGATACGGACGCAGCGTTCTGTCCGTCCTCTGCGTACATTCCATCTGTTTTCCAGGTGATGGAGGATGAGTACCCAGACAGAGAATACCAGCGGAACCGTGGAGGTAGAAGATCTGTTCAAAGAGCCACTGGGTGAGTTAGAGAAAAACTACTGACACATTTAGGACAACCACCCAGCGCCGAGCCGATTTCCATCCTACTGATAATACTATGGGGGTACGGAGCGGTGTGGACCGCCCCCAGCGGAAGTGAAAACCAAACTTTTTTTTTTTTTTGTAATTTATTTTTTATTGACATTCAGTATCAGACATTTACATGTAGTATAACACAAACATATTGCACATTTCTGTTGTCTGCTCTAAATGCCAGAACAATATATTTTTGTAACCAAAACAGGGAAAGAAATGAAAAAAAAAAAAAGGAACTACCAACAAGTAAGGAGTGATCTCTTCCATCCAACACAGTCACTAAGTTGTGAAAACAAAGTCAGGCCTATAGGGTGTGACATATTTGATCCATTTTGCCCAGTATAAAGTCAACTTCTCCAGTTTGTAATTAACAAATGCTGTTATTTTTTCCATTTTATAAATGTCCATTGTGATTTCCATCCATTCATTTAAAGTTGGGCTCTCCTGTGATAGCCATTTCCTGGTAATAGTCTTTTTACAGGCCACCAGCAAAATGTTCACAAGATGTTTATCTCTTTTTGGCCATTCCTGAGGTATGTGTCTGAGGAACTAAGTCGTACTCTCAAAGGGTATTTCACATTTGAGAATGTCCTGTAGGGCATTATGTATTTCTCTCCAATAATCTTTCGTGAGCGGACAATCCCAAAAAAGCATGGTTATGATTTGCACATTGATTACCACAGTTTCCCCAGCAGACGGGGGTGTCATAGTGAGACTTCTGAGAAGGTTTGTGAAAACCAAACTTCTCACTCATTTCTCTTTTCTCTTCCTGCTGAAGCTAAACTGTTAAACCTTACCAGAGAAAACGCTGCAACATTAGTATCACATTAGTGTTACCTCTGTCGTCTCCATGTTTGTTATTACTGACTTTCTTCTTCTTCTTCTCATTAAACTTTCCTCTTCTTCGTGGTATTTGTCCAGTATGGTTAATTCAGAGCGGCGCCCCCTGGTGGATTAATTGACAAACGCTCATTCCAACACATTAAATGTCAGTAGCAGCACTTTGTTCCAGTCAGACTAATGACAACGACAATAAAGCACATTTACAAAAGGAACTAAGAACTGGAATGGGATTATTAAGGACTTGTATAAGTACTTGGTATCGGCAAATACTCAAATGTAAATACTTGTACTCGATCTGGAAAAAAGTGGTATCGGTGCATCCCTAATTAAACCTGTTTTTAAAATAATGTCACCGTTCACCTGAAAATGCAAAAACAACAGACTGATGTCGTGAAATCATATTGTTTGTTAAACCAGTTCTTATGGCATTTGGAGTGCTGTACGCTGGGGTGCCCTAAAACGTAAACGTGACAAATTCATGGGGCCCAGCATTTGTGGGGAGTCCACAGATCAGTGGAGGGGGTCCAGTGGATCCAGGGTAGAAGTCATGTAAGGTCAGCTGTTTAATACAGGAATAGAAGCAGGGAGTCGGATGTTGAAGGTGTGTTTGGTTTCACTTTTGCTTCACACCAGTATTAGTTACATACCCCATGTATATAACTGCTGCCCCACCCACCCACCCCCGCTCGCACATATCGAGAAGATACTGAATTTTATGAATGGCCAACAACGTTGACACTGGAAAAAATCTAAATCTTACCAAGTGTATTTTTCTCATTTCTAGTCCAAATATCTCATCCCACTTAAAGGTGCAGGAGACTTTCGTGACCAGTTTTTCATCAGATCTGTCAAACCTCAGTCATCTCCTCAGTATCAGGAATCTGTCAGTCTGTCTGTCATTACTCATCTGAATCTCTTCCCTCATGGTGAACAGTTTCTTAGTTCCATCCACCAGAATCAGACCATGTGTCTACAAACAGAACCGGGAGGGAACTTGGGCATCTTTGGAGTTTTGTCGCGATGTGCATTGTGGGAAACGGAGTTTTGCGCAGCCACCTGACAGCAGCAGCTGGAACAGACGGAAACAGCCGGAGCTCCCTTCCCTCTATGCATATTCCTCCACTGTTTCAGCCGTTTGTTTCATCCATATAATATCATACGGTCGCGCTGCCACTGCTGCTGCAGGTAGCTACGCAAAACTCTGTTTCCCACAATGCACGTCGCGACAAAACTCCGAAGATGCCCGAGTTCCCTCCCAGCTCTGTTTGTAAACACATGGTTTGTTTCTGGTGGATGGAACTAAGAAAGTGTTCACCATGAGGGAAGAGATTCAGGTGAGTAACGACAGACAGACTTACAGGTTCCTGATACTGAGGAGATGACTGAGGTTGGACAGATCTGATGAAAAACTGGACACGAAAGTCTCCCGCACCTTTAAAATAAACCTACAAAATTCTCAGTGGGTCTGCTCCTACCTACTTAGGTGCACTAATAAAAGCTTATGTTGCCCCACGACCACTCTGCTTGTCTGGGGAACGTTGTCTGGTGGTCCCCAGACCTTGTACAAGACAATCCAGGCTCTTTTCATGGGTCGTTCCACGTTGGTGGAACATTCTACCGAGCACTACGAGAACAGAGGCGTCCCTGCCTATCTTCAAAAAGCTCCTGAAGACCCAGTTCTTCCGAGAGCACCTCCTGTCCTAGCACTGGCAGACATTCCATTTTAAATATTTTAATAAGGTTTTTCCCAGGATTATCTCTGGACCTGCTGCGGTGGTCCTGCCTCTCTCCTGCCTTCATCATCATCACTCACTTATCCTCAACTGCCTCCATGTGTCTCCCCCTACTCCCCCCTTCTCCCCCAGTCTCTATCGCTCTCTCTTTTTCTCTCTTTTTTCTCTACTCTCTCTCTTTAACCCCAGCTGGTCCTGTCAGACGTCCATCCTCCTCAGTCTGGGTCTGCTCCAGGTTTCTGCTGTTACAGGGAAGTTTTTCCTTCCACTGTCACCAGTCACTAGTGTTTGCTCCTGGAGGATTCTGTTGGGTTTCTGTAAATTGGCTTAGTCTGGTTTGGACCAACTCTATATATAAAGTGTCATCAGATAACTTTTTGTTGTGATCTGGCGCTATATAAATAACATTTGATTGAGTGATTTGATTGGTTTTCCGCTGTAAGTCGCTTTGGAAAAAAGCGTCTGCCAAATGCATAAACTTAAACATAAAATAAGACATAATCATCTAAAGAGGAACTTTTCAGTGAGATATAAGAACTGATTTATAGACAACAGATCTGGAAAATCTGAGTTCAAGAAATCTTACCAAGATAATTTTCACTTGTTCCGTCGGCAGATTTTTTTTGCTTGAATTAAGCAAAAAAAAATGCCAGTGGAACAGGTGAAAGTTCAGACCAGACCACCTAAAAGAGGAGGTCTGGGTCCGCTGGTTTGGTTCGAATCAGAGTTTGTATGTTTGTATTCACACCTTTAAAAAAAGTACGGATTTTTCAGGGAAACGAACTCTGGTCCATTTAAAACAAACCAAATGAAGTAAATCTGAATACACCCCAGAGTTCTACTGCAGCCAGCGCAACAATATTAACCCTGTAGGCACCAGGAGGTTTTTTTCTTTCTTTCTTTCTTTTTTTTTTTTTTTTTTTTTTAAACATTCAGTTTTGGTAAAAAGATTTCAAAAAGATGTCTGTTTCATTCAGTTGTGTTGCTTGTCACAATACAATATGTCCGAAATAAGAATAGAGTGAATATAAAATTACATAAGATAAGAAAATAGAATATAAAATTTTAGTAAAAGTGAAGTAAAAATAGAACTAAAAGTAGAGTAAAAACTAAAAATAGACACAATGTTACCAATATGTAACAGTATGAATATGTGTGAACTCAAGTTTAGATAAAAATAGTTTATGTTTATATAAATACTGAATAAATATTCCATTGTTATTCCAGAACAGGATTTTTCATGACCTGCAGAAGATTATTCCAAAACTAAGTGCACATAATTCACATTATTTCAGGTTATTGCACATTTTTTAAGTGATGACATGAGGACATATCGAGGGAAACTAATTCTTTTCAAAGTAAATCTGTCAGTGTCATTTAATGATCCAGTTTAAGGATAATTAAGGCTTTAAGGTCATATCTAAGTTCTTCTGGATCCGCACACAGGTCTATCTAGTATTTTCTTCTTTTTTTTTTTTTTTTTTGGTCTAATTTTCCCGTGCCTCTTTCCACATGGTCGCTGTCAGTCGTCCTCAGTTCGTCTCCACTCGTCTGTGGACTCAACACCTCTGACAGATGTTTGTGTCACAGACTGGAGCTTTAAATGGAGCTGACATGGAGCTGAAGTTCTACTGAAGCTGACGGCTCACACCGGTTCTACTACAGCTGATGGAGTCAGAACGAAAGCAGCAAACAGAGAGAGTTCAACTGCATCCAACAGGGAGACAGGAGGAGGAGGAGCAGAGGGGAGACAGGAGGAGGAGAGGGGAGGAGGAGGAGCAGAGGGGAGAAAGGAGGAGAGAGGAGTAAACAGGAGGACAGACAGGAGGAGGAGACAGGAGGAGTAAAGAGGAGGAGGAGGAGGAAAGAAGAGTAGAAAGGAGGTGGAGAGAGGAGGAGGTGGAGGAAAGAGGAAGAGAGAGGAGGAGGAGTAAAGAGGAGGTAGAGAGAGGGGGAGGAAGAGGAGTAGAAAGGAGGAGGAGGTGGAGAGAGGAGGAGTAAAGAGGAGGAGAGAGGAGGAGTAGAAAGGAGGAGGAGAGAGGGGGAGGAGTAAAGAGGAAGAGGAGGACAGAGAGGAGGAGGAAGAGCAGAGAAGAGGAGAGAGGAGTATATCTTTTTTTTTAACCTTTGTCTTCATGAGCATTCACTCAGTTTTGTATAAATTCACTCAGTTTTGTATAAAAACACGTTTGTTCAACATCAGATCAAAAACCGAAAACATGAAGGTTTGAGTTCAGGTTTTATTTCAGATAAATATGAGTCAGATCAGACCAAATACTGTCAGAAGAACAAATAATCACAACTACAAAGATTTGATTTAATGCAAAAAAGTTGAATTTAACTCTGAAAATGTTTACATTTATACACAAGATACCATGAAAACCCTGACGTTTCTGTAGAAAACTGAATCAGATCAGTCCAGATGTTTATAATAAATCTATAAATGCGTCCACTTTGTGCTTGTACAAACCTGACGCTCCTTAAAACTGCAGCGTGTGGTGGACGACAGTAAACGGTTTCTAAAGAAAACATTCCAGAGCAGAGCCAAACAAACCCAGCACACGAGCATCAATTATACATGTTCGTCAACATGTTGTATAATTGAACTGTGGCGGTTTGGACGGTTCCTGCTGGTACCCGGGTCCCTGAGTCCTCCAGTCAGACTGTGGTTTAACACTGTTAGGTTTGAAGATCAGTGCACCAGGACTGACATGTTTAGTCCGACCAGGACTGCAGTCACATCCAGCACATGGACGCCAGGTTCACAACTGAGAGTGCACACACACACACACACACACGCACGCACACACACACACACACACACACACACACACAGGTTCACCAGAACCTTCCATACATGTGTGGGTCCAAATGACCCTCTGAGGCTGTACACTTATTTCATATCCCAGGTATTCCTCAACAACATGTCATTGACACACTGAACTGAGCTTTTACAGATTTTATGACATTGTAGTTTTTGTTTTATTACTCTAACCCTCCATATGTGGATCAAAATGACCCACATTTATTTAAAACAGAATTACATCTGAACCTGGGACTCATTCAACAACAAAACCAAAGGACACACACACGCGCACACACACACACACACACACTCACACTCAAGTGGATGTTGACATTGTTGTACTGCAGTTACATATTATATCCTATATATTATATACTGTTTATTATATGTAGGGATGGGAATCGAGAACCGGTTCTTTTTGAGAATCGGATCCCAGTAGCTCAGTTCCTTGGAATCGTTTGCCTGCTTATGTTATGTTGTCGTTTATGATTCTGCTTATCGATTCCGCCTTCGTTGCGCATGCGTGATGACGTCACGCATACGCTGCATTGTTTTGGTCAGAACGTAGCCAACATGGTGTTGAGGCAGAAACGGTCCAAACAGACCACCCCAGGTCCAGTTGAACACTGTCAAAGCTTCCATTTCTTGTAAAGGCTGGAATCTGCTCAAACATTTGTCCACATGTGATTCATTTGACTCCCTACTTAGCAGCGTTTGTGAATCTGTCGGCAGAGTGAACACCAGGCCGTCATTCAGGCCCAGTTCCGGTTCCGGTGCGGACAACAAACGTACCCCCTCAAATACAAGTTTCTGAGTAGTGGAAATGCGACAATAGAGGAATTAGTAAATTTGTCTTTAGTTTCATTTTAACTGTACCCCCCCCCCCCCCCAAACTGGCCCAGTATCATCTGTTCTTATTATTTGTCCATACTGTATATGTTCTATTTTCTGTGCAGATGGAAATATAAAAGACAGTTAATGCAAACACACCTGTTTGTACTCTTTTATTCCCTCACCCAATGAGAATCGATAAGAGAATCAGATTGATAAGCAGAATTGATAATGGAATCGGAATCATTAAATTCTCATCGATTCCCATCCCTAATATGATATATAGTTTGCTTTTCAAAATTTTGAAATAAATAAAAGGAAATTGGTAGAAATTATTTTAAAAAAGATAAATAGATAAAAATCTTTCAAACATGAAATTATTCTTGTTTAGACCAAATATAACACACATGATTATTTGAACAAAATGACAGAAGGCTCATAAAACCATGTTGAATTAAACTGTGGTCATTTAACCCATTTATGGAACTGTGTGTGTGTGTGTGTGTGTGTGTGTGTGTGTGTGTGTGTGTGTGTGTGTGTGTGTGTGTGCATTGGTCGTCACCACACATGGACAGTGTTTGTCCTTCACTGGAGGCAGATGGGACGGCGTGGACGCCTTCTTTGGTTTGAGGCTGAATGTTTGAATAGAGGAATACGCTTTAGTCGTTCTGTGCGTCTTGTCGACAGTTCACCAACAAAGAGCTGCTTTCAGAGGCTGTAATTGAAATGTTGGGTTGTGGAAAAGGTGACACACACACACACACACACACATGCACACACACACGTACACACACACACATGCACACACACACACGTACACACACACACACACATGCACTCAGACATGTGTTCATGTGTTTTCTGTAGATGATATGGTTAAAGCACTGGAGCAAAAATAATCCAGTAGAATGATCCGGTAGAAATGATGAAGGGACAGAATGTGAGCACGAACTCCAGTTTAATTCAACGTTTTATTTAAGCGACAAAAGGACAAAAAAAAAAGATTTTCAGTGTTTTGACTGAAGCTGAACCATATTTGTGTAGATGGTGACGTCTGAAACATTCAGAATGAAAGGAGTGGATGAAGAAAGATTTAACATGTGTTACAGGAGGAGGAGGAGAGGAGGAGAGAGGAGGACAGACAGGAGGAGGAGCAGAGAGGAGGAGGACAGACAGGAGGAGGAGCAGAGAGGAGGAGCAGAGAGGAGGAGGAGGACAGACAGGAGGAGGAGGAGAGAGGAGGAGGGGCAGAGAGGAGGGGAGAGGAGGACAGACAGGAGGAGGAGCAGAGAGGAGGAGGAGGAGAGAGGAGGACAGACAGGAGGAGGAGCAGAGAGGAGGAGGACAGACAGGAGGAGGAGCAGAGAGGAGGAGGAGGAGAGAGGAGGACAGACAGGAGGAGGAGCAGAGAGGAGGAGGACAGACAGGAGGAGGAGCAGAGAGGAGGAGCAGAGAGGAGGAGCAGAGAGGAGGAGGAGGACAGACAGGAGGAGGAGGAGAGAGGAGGAGGGGCAGAGAGGAGGGGAGAGGAGGACAGACAGGAGGAGGAGCAGAGAGGAGGAGGAGGAGAGAGGAGGACAGACAGGAGGAGGAGCAGAGAGGAAGAGGAGAGAGGAGGAGCAGAAAGGAGGAGGAATAGAGACAAGGAGAGAGGAGGAGCAGAAAGGAGGAGGGGCAGAGAGGAGGAGGAAGAGCAGAGAGGAGGACAGAAAGGAGGAGGAGCAGAGAGGAGGAGGAGGAGAGAGGAGGAAGAGCAGAGGAGGAGGACAGACAGGAGGAGGAGGAGAGAGGAGGAGGGGCAGAGAGGAGGGGAGAGGAGGACAGACAGGAGGAGGAGGAGGAGGAGGGAGGAGGAAGAGCAGAGAGGAGGACAGAAAGGAGGAGGAGCAGAGAGGAGGAGGAAGAGCAGAGGAGGAGGACAGACAGGAGGAGGAGGAGAGAGGAGGAGGGGCAGAGAGGAGGGGAGAGGAGGACAGACAGGAGGAGGAGGAGGGAGGAGGAAGAGCAGAGAGGAGGACAGACAGGAGGAGGAGCAGAGAGGAAGAGGAGAGAGGAGGAGCAGAAAGGAGGAGGGGCAGAGAGGAGGAGCAGAGAGGAGGAGGAATAGAGACGAGGAGAGAGGAGGAGCAGAAAGGAGGAGGGGCAGAGAGGAGGAGGAAGAGCCGAGAGGAGGACAGAAAGGAGGAGGAGCAGAGAGGAGGAGGAGCAGCAGAGAGGAGGAGAGAGTGGAAGAGGAGCAGAGAGGAGGTCAGACAGGAGGAGGTGTGTGTGTCTGTGTCAGCTGACCTCAGATCAGTGTGAGCTCTAACTCCATCCTAAAGGTTTCTGTTTTCTTCTTCTTCCTCTTCTTCTTCTTCTTCTTCTTCTTCTTCTTTCATGTTCTGTTTCTTCCTCTTGGACCCAGATGAGCTCACATCCTCAGAACCAGTGTTGGTTCTACACAGTCTGGACTCTACGCCTGAAAAACCACCTCATAAACTTTGAACTTTTGGTGAAACTTGTTTTTCCACTCAGTCTGTTTTTTTGTGTTTGTTAGAATTGTGCAGTTTGAGGCTCAGTGCAGAAGCCACTAGTGTTTTGTGAACCGGAGACCTTGGCGTAAACTGACCTGTGATCAAATGGCGTTGAATAACACGTGAAAGGTCGTACATGCGTAGTTATAACACGTCAAACACCAGAAGACCTGACGCAACATATGACTCCATGTCCTGAGCTCAGTCTCCACAGATTACCCATAATACCCTTGGTGCTCTAAAACGTGCCTCCGTTGTTTTTTTTTTTTTTTCCTTCCATTCTAACTCTGCTTCAGTTTTTTGTCGCCGTTCCTTCCTTTCTTCATCCTGGTCGCTGTGGCTCCTCCTCTCCTCATTATCCTCGTCTGCCACCGCAGTGAAGACACACTCCTGACCCACCTCTCTGCTCTTCATCCATCTTTCCTCCACCTCCTCACGTTCTCTTCCTTCCTCTTCTTCTCTTTTTTTTTTTTTTTTTTTCTCTTACTTTCTAAAGGGATCGCTCTCCGTGCCCCTTTGGTTTCAATGTGCCATTCGAGTGATGCTAACAAGGCGTTTTAGGGAAAGCGAAACTTTTTCCCGCACAGTGTGACAAGTGTCTGCTGTGGAAAAATAACCAGGCCAGCTTTCAAATGCCAAGGTGTAGCTTTAAGACGACAGGGCTAAATTGGCTATTATTTTTCATCCCGTTCGTCTCCGTTGTCCTGTCCTGTCTGTCCTGTCTCTACCTCTTACTCTACACTCGCTCATTCTCTTAGTTAATGAATGCAAACACTCACACTTTTCCACCTGCGCTGGTGTGTGTAGGCCTGCATTACACTCAGCGTCATCATCACTGAGTCTGAGGGTGTGTTACAGTCTACGGCTGCGTTCAGACGTTTGGTTTTTTTTACCCGTATGTGATCTGTGTTCAATGTGTGGGTCCTAGTGGTTTTTCTAATCCACACATGTGGGTTTTTCATCAGTCTCAGTCTCATTCCATTGTGTCCATTGGTGTTACATACAGAACCTGCCCATTTAAACGCATATAAATCGCGAATGATTTTGCAACAGCGGCCAGTTTTGTGAAACACTCTGCCTTGGATAATTACTCAAATTCCTAAAATGTACCTGTGAGAGACGAAAAAGATATTTGAAAAAAATAGGTGCAGGTAATTTTTGTGTCCTTTTGAATGTGTTACATGCAGATTTTTGTTTTAAATATCATGTAAAATAATATAAAAATAATAGACTTTTCCTCTTAATGGGAGGATTGATATATGTAAATTTATTTATTTATTTTTTTTAATTTCAAAAAATTAAAAAAAAAAAAAAAAGTATCCTCTTGCTCTGGGCCATCCCATAATTTATGAATTTTTAATCAAATATTGGGTTCAAAAATAGGACACAAATATGGACATTAAATCTCCCTAGGTGTCAGTGCATTAGATGTGTAAACATGTGTGTAAATGGTCTTCTACAGACTCTAAATACAGACACTGTGTTCAATGTGTGGATCCTAGTGGTTTTTCTAATCCACACGTGGGTTTTTCATCACTCAGTCTCATTCCAGGTTTGGTGTGGAACCTATCGTGTCCACTGGTGTTACATACAGAACCTGCTCATTTAAACGCATATAAATCGCAAATGATTTTGCAACAGTGGCCAGTTTTGTGAAACACTCTGCCTTGGATAATTACTTCAATTCCCAAAATGTACCTGTGAGAGAAGAAAAAGATATTTTAAAAAAATAGGTGCAGGTAATTTTTGTGTCCTTTTGAATGTGTTACATGCAGATTTTTGTTTTAAATATCACGTAAAATATAAAAATAACAGACTTTTCCTCTGAATGGGAGGACTGACATGTGTAATTTTTTTTTTTTTTTAATTTGAAAATTTTTAAAAAAAATAATAAAATTATCCTTTTGCTCTGAGCCATCCCATCACATATTGAGTCCAAAAATAGGACCCAAATATGGACATTAAATCTCCCTAGGTGTCAGTGCATTAGATGTGAAAACATGTGTAAATTATCTGATATAGACTCTAAATAAAGACACTGTATTAAATGTGTGGATCCCAGTGGTTCTTCTAATCCACACGTGGGTTTTTCATCAGTCTCAGTCTCATTCCAGGTTTGGTGTGGAACCTATCGTGTCCACTGGTGTTACATACAGAACCTGCTCATGTAAATGCATATAAATCGTGAATGATTTTGCAACAGTAGCCAGTTTTGTGAAACACTCTGCCTTGGATAATTACTTCGATTCCCAAAATGTACCTGTGAGAGAAGAAAAAGATAAGTAAATGTGGAATATGAACGAGCACATAAAAAAACTGGATTTCACCAAAAAATCCAAATAGTGCATTAAGACCTGCTGTCTGAACGTAGGGTATTAGAAGCTGTAACTGCAAAAACTAACAGTTTAGTTTAACCCTTTAAGGTCTACCATTATAACAGGGTTAGAGTCTTTGGGTGTCAGAAAGTGTCTTTTGCCAAGAAAAAACTGAACTTTCAACATCTGTCCATTAATTATCATAGTTATATGGAATAAATGCTTCAAACAGTGTTATAGCAAAAAACGACTTACATTTTTAAAATCATACTTATTATGAAAAATATCTGTGAATGTTCATAATGAAACGTTATGCGATTACACAAATAAACTTTAAGTTATTTTCCACGTGTTCAAACAGATGCCATTCTTGCTCCGCCCACTTTCCAGCCCCTCCCCCTCAGCCAATGCAGGCCTCGACCCTAAAGTGTGACATATCAAGCTCTGATTCTCAGATTTCAGATGATGAATTTTCTCAGTAGCGTAAATGGATCAGGAGTGGGGATGGGAATCGATAAGAATTTAACGATTCTGATTTCATTATCGATTTTGCTTATCGATCTGATTCCTTATCAATTCCCTTATTGATTCTCACTGGGTGAGTCAAAGAGTACAAACGGGTGTGTTTGCATTAACTGTCTTTTATATTTCCATCTCTGAACAGAAAATAGAGCATATACAGTATGGACAAAGAATAAGAACAGATGACGCTGGACCTGGTTTTGGGGGGGGGGGGGGGGGGGGGGTCATACAGTGAAAGTGAAACTCCAGACTCTTTACTAATTCCTCTGTTGTCGCATTTCTACTACGTGGAACCAGTTCGACTCTGCTCGTCTCCTGTTGTTGTGCTCCTCATTTCCTTTCCTCTACCTTCAGAAACTTGTATTTGAGGGGATACGATGTTTGTTGCCCGCACCAGAACCAGAACTGGGCCCAGATGACGTCCTGGTGTTCACTCTGCCGCTACATTCACAAACGCCGCTGAGTAGAGAATCAAATACGTGACATTCCTGTAAATGATTCACATGCTGCGGACAAATTTTTGAGCAGATTGGAGGGATTCCACCCTTTAGAAGACATGGAAGCTTTGACATTGTTCCAGTGGACCTGGTGTCGTCTGTTCGGACCGTTCATTTCTGCCTCATCACCACGTTGGCTTCGTTCTGACCCAAACAATGCAGCGTACGTGTGATGTCATCGCACGTGCACAACAAAGGCAGAATCGATAAACAGAATCATTAAGCAGGCAAATGATTCCAAAGAATCGAGCAACTGGGATCCGGTTCTCAAAAAGAACCGGTTCTCGATTCCCATCCCTATTCAGGATTTACGATAATATGAATGGCGGTGAATATAAAATGTATTGCCGGAGACACCACGGTATTAAAAGGGTTAAAGGTTTTTATGTGTTTGAATTAAGCAAAAAAAATCTGGAATTAAACAAAAAAAAAAATCTGTCAGTGGAACAAGTGATAATTATCTTGGTAAGATTTCTTGAAATCAGATTTTCCAGATCTGCTGTCTATAAATCAGTTCTTATATCTCACTGGAAAGCTCCTCTTCAGGTGATTCTGTCTGATTTTAAATGTGATGAGATATTTGGACTAGAAATGAGAAAGCTCCTCCTGGTCAGGGTTAGTTTTAACTGTGCTTCTGTCTTTTCTGGGGCAGTGCCCACTGCTCTTACATGTGTATTGTGTCTTTGAACAGGGCTGTTACCCACAGTGCTTTGCGTCATGGTCCATTTCCACACCAGCAGCTGGGCCCTATGGGGTTCAGTGTGTGGCCCGAGGACCCGTGGACAGGAAGTGGTGCTTGAACCGACGCCCCAGCTGTCCTCATCTGCCCCCCCCCCCATCTGCAGATCTGACCCTGGTGCTGTTTGTGTTCTGTTTGTGTTTGTTTGTTTGTTTGTTTGTTTGTGTATCTGTGTGTGTGTTTGTGCACAGGTCATATCAACACGTCTCCATTTTGCCCTCCACGTCCCGTCAGCGCTGCAGTTTCTGAAGCCGCTCAAAGCAAACAGAGGGATGACGGCTGAACCCACGAGGCCTGGAAGCTGCAGTCGACAGCACAGGCACCGACGGACCCAGTTCACTGTGAATAAACCAGACCACAGCAGTTTAGAGCAGACGCACCACTGTACAGCAGCTCAGTAAGCCCCGAGAACCCTGGAAGGACCAGGACTGTCAGCTGGTAAGAATCTGATGATACGATACTAATTACAATACTAGGATCATGATATATCATGATACTGTTAAAAAGGCAGTTTTTTGTTTGTTTCTTTTATTAAAATGATTATTTCCTTAAAGAACTGAATTACACCAGAAATCTGCACAAATACTAAACACATTTTATTTGATCACAACAGGATCTAATGTTATATCACAAAATGTTCTTTTATTCAAAGTTAAATTCTGTTTTACAGACACTACAGTTTCAGATCCTGTTCAAATGGTCATATTCTATTAGTTCATAACTAACATCAGAACATTATTTTAGTTCAGTCCCAACAAAGGAACTACCATCTGCCTCTCAGACAGTAAAAAGTGCTTTTAGGATGATTGAAATAAGCATTATTTAATATTTTTAGTGTTGAATAATAATAAATAAGATATAAACAATAAAGAAAACCAAAAAACAAAAATGAACCTCCACCATATCTGCACTTGAATAAATGCCTAAAAATATCATTACAGTACTTTTTGATATCAATACAGTATTGTGAAACGAAATATCGCGATACATTGCAAAACTGATATTTTCTACCACCCCTAAAAAGGATGACCATTAGAACAGGACTAGATTTCTTTTTGATGGTGTTTTTGCAAAATCTTCTGGACTGTTTTTTCAGGAAGAACTTAACTTTAAATATCTGGCCATGAATTATCATTATGTATGTATTAAATGCTTAAAACAGTATGTTATCAGAAAAAAAAAACACTGACTTAAATTTTTTCTAATATTTAAAATGAAAAACAAGTGTAAATGTTCAGAAGAAAACTTTATGAGATTACAGAAATACACTTTCAACTATTTTCCATGTGTTCAAACATATTAGTTTGTCTAGATCATTCTGTGTCCATATTCTTCTTATTTTTGTTTCTTTCTTGTCATTTGGATCCAGTTGATAGTCTGTGTTCACTTTCTGTCTAGTTGTAGACAGAGCCGCTCATTTCACTGACAGAAACATCCATCAACTGATTCAAATACACACACTGCATCTGTGGATGCCCTGGATGGATCTGCACACAGATTTACATACATATTAATATTAGTGCTGACAAAAGTAACACGTTAATGTGGATTTAATCCATCATCATGATTAATCTGATTAAAAATCTGAACTCCGTGAACCCATTTGCAGAATGACTCTGAACGTCTCTGCTAACACATTTAGGTCAGTTTGTCCAGTAGAGTTAGCGTTAACGCACATGAACAAATGGTCAGTTGATCCAGTAGTGACAGACAGCAGAACTGACCCATGAAGACAGACGGACATAAACAGCACGTCTGCGAGCACTTCAGCTAACGAGTCGCCCAGCTAGCAACAAACATGTAAAGTGCAGATACTGTATATTCCCTACTTTCTGGAGTCTGTTTGCTCATGCAAAATGAAACATGATTAACATAGATTAAAAATGAATATTTAATCATGATTAATCAAAATTAATCCATAGAAACCCTGTGATTAATCTGAAAAAAATGTAATTGTTTGGCAGCACTAATATATATATATATATATATATGTGTGTGTGTGTGTGTGTGTGTGTGTGTGTGTATATATATATATATATATACACACACACACACATTTATAAAATATTTACAGCTGAAATACAACTATCAATGAACTATATGGACTGGAAACATACAGATAATAACAGTGAAAAAAAAACAAAAAAATGGCTAAACTCCACAAAAACGCGGCAGAACACACTAATAGAACACTCCAAAACACCACTGTCACTATTACACATAAGTATTTACAAGAATTCAGAGCTAAAACACCACTACAACCTCGCTAAAATGCTGTTAAAACTAAGAAAAATCTTCCATCCCTCTCTCACCGACTGCCCTCTGCTGCTGTCTGCTGCTCTTTGCTCCGCCCACTTCCACCCCTCCCCATCTGCCAGTGCAGACCTCTACCCTAATGTGTCATATGTCAGTAGAAAGCTGTGAACCTCATCTTTCACAATTATCCATTTGAAATTTGCCTATAGGTCGAACATTTCAGTTACACAGTTTGAACGACGTAAAATTTAAATGTGTCACTGTAGAATCTCACGGTCTTTAAATGGTTCATGCACATACTGTACGCTCCTTCATGTGTCTTCCATCCTGTGTGTTTGTGTGTTTTCATCATAATCTCAGTCTCAGATATGCATCGATGCTGGAATAATCCTCCAAACAAAACCCCAAACGCAGCAGTAACTGACCTGTAACTCATCCCACTTAGACAAATCCTGTTCTGGAGGATTAGATTAGATTAGATTAGATTAGATTACTTTACGCTAAACTAGATTAGATTAGACTGAACTAGGCTAGATTAGATGAGACTAGATTAGATTAGATTATATTAGATTAGACTAGTTTAGATTAGATTACTTTATGATAAACTAGATTAGATTAGACTGAACTAGGCTAGATTAGATGAGACTAGATTAGATTAGATTAGATTAGATTAGATTAGATTAGATTAGATCCTTTTGGGCAGAACCCTCAGGACATGAAGGTTCCAACAGCAGCAGAACAATAAATGTAAACATATAAGAAATATTACAAGAAAATACTGATAACAATAACTATAGAAAAAGTTGTAAAAAAAGAAATAGGCAAACGGACATTAAAAAAGTACTAATGAAATAAGTAATAATTAGTAATATTTGTTTGTTTGTTTGTTTGAAATGTATTTTTCTTTCCTTTTTTCCTTCGTTTGTCTTCCATCCTGTGTGTCTGGGTGTTTTCGTGATAATCTCAGTCTCAGATATGCATCGACGCTGGAATAATCCTCCAAACAAAACCCCAAACGCAGCAGTAACTGACAAAGCTCATTGTGCAACCAATTGACCTGTAACTCATCCGACTTAGGCAAATCCTTTTCTAATGAGATTGTTGGTTGTGACACCGCCTCGGCGTCTGTCGACATGTATGTTTACTAAAGTATTAGGTGAATTTCCAGGGAGGAGAAGAGGCTCAGCTTCGTTCCAACATCACAAATCATTCTTAATTATTATCCGGCGGATCCACAACAAAGAGAAAATATTGTAATGAGGCACTTCTCTACTTTCCTCTGCACATTGCGGCGGAGGTGAACACTCATTTTTCAGGCCCGCATTAGCATAAATTCTCTTCTTTTTTAAGTTGGCGCTGCCAGAAGTGATAAAGTGTATGCAGCAGCAGGGAGGAGGAAGAAGGGATGAGGGAGGACGGGTTAAGGCAGAAGGGAAGGAAACCAGTACGTCTGGAGTTAGACAGAAACAAACACTTCCACATAGAGCACAGGCTCCAACACACGGCCCAGGAACAAAACTGGTCCAGTCTGGTCCAGTCCAGTTCAGTCTGGTCCGGTCCGGTCCAGTCTGGTCCAGTTCAGTCTGGTCCAGTTCAGTCCAGTCTGGTCCAGTTCAGTCTGGTCCAGTCCAGTTCAGTCTGGTCCAGTCCAGTTCAGTCCGGTCCAATTCAGTCTGGTCCAGTTCAGTCCGGACTGGTCCAGTCTGGTCTGGTCCAGTTCAGTCTGGTCCAGTTCAGTCCAGTCTGGTCCAGTTCAGTCTGGTCCAGTTCAGTCCAGTCTGGTCCAGTTCAGTCCGGTCCAGTCTGGTCCAGATGGATGAATACTGAGGATACAAACACTATTACATATGAAGTATAGGTTCCACATGTCTGTTCTGGAAACTATCTATCTATCTATCTATCTATCTATCTATCTATCTATCTATCTATCTATCTATCTATCTATCTATCTATCTATCTATCTATCTATCTATCTATCTATCGTTCTATCGTTCTATCGTTTTATCGCTCTATCTATCGTTCTATCGTTCTATCTATCGTTCTGTCATTCTATCTATCTATCTATCTATCTATCTATCTATTTATCTATCGTTCTATCTATCGTTCTGTCATTCTATCTATCGTTCTATCATTCTATCTATCGTTCTATCGTTCTATCTATCGTTCTATCTATCTATCTATCTATCTATCTATCTATCTATCTATCTATCTATCTATTGTTCTATCGTTCTATTGTTCTATCTATCGTTTTATCTATCTATCTATCTATCTATCTATCTATCTATCTATCGTTCTATCTATCTATCTATCTATCTATCTATCTATCTATCTATCTATCTATCTATCTAGCTATCTATCGTTCTATCTATCGTTCTATCTATCGTATCTATCTATCGTTCTATCTATCTATCTATCTATCTATCTATCTATCTATCTATCTATCTATCGTTCTATCGTTCTATCTATCGTTCTATCGTTCTATCGTTCTATCTATCGTTCTATCTATCGTTCTATCTATCTATCTATCTATCTATCTATCTATCTATCTATCTATCTATCTATCTATCTATCTATCTATCTATCTATCTATCTATCGTTCTGTCGTTCTATCGTTCTATTGTTCTTTTTTCCAGTCTATTCCATTTGTCTTTCCGTTCTCCGAGTCTCTTCCTTCATGCTGAACCCCTTCTCAGATGACTCCATCATAAACACAATCTATTTGTTTACATAATAAACCCAAACGTTACTCAGGCCTTTTTGGAAATTTTGTCGCAGTCGGTAACATAATGCACCTTTGTCCTATTCACACATCTAATGAGTGTTGATCTGTGATATGACATCATTCTTCAGCTTCATTTATCTGTTACATTACAGACGTTTAATGAAAATAGAATGAGGGATAACATTTAGGATCAAAAACGGTTCATTTCACACATTTTCTACTCATAAATGCGCATTTTCCTGAAAATTCAGCTAAGAAGTGTCGTCTGTTTGACAGTTCAGTCCTGTTGGTCTGAAATAAAACCAGTTTCCACAAAAGACGTTAAACTCACTTTCAAACTTTGAGCTGAACGGACTTCAGATGAGGCGACAGATGGAACGAATCAGACCCATGTTTACTGTTTTCATCGACACTGACCACAGACTGAAAAGGACAACGGCAAAAAAAGGACGTGAGGCACCGAAAATAAACAGCTCTATAAATAAAGACGTGCATTTGATGAAGACAGTGGAGACCTTTGAGCCTGTTTTGTAGAATCGTAGACGTTCGGAGTCTGAGGAAGTGTTTCAAGTATCACATCTGCAGGTTAAAGCGCCGTTCACACCATCAGACAAACGCACACAAAACACACACAAAACACACAACACGTCCACACATCTGACACGTCTGCAGGAACTTTAAGTACACAACAGACACTGGTGTTATTAAACACACACTGAACCTGTCCGATTCACATCTGAATGAGATCTGGAGAGTTTCAGACACGACGTATATGAGAAGAAATATATGTATGAAAAGTGAGCATCAAATAATACAAATATAATCAGGAAGAAGAACTGTTATCAGCACTGTACTGTAGCAATTAGATTAGATTAGATTAGATTAGATTAGATTAGATTAGATTAGATTAGATTAGATTAGATTAGATTAGATTAGACTATATTAGTTTAGATTAGTTTAGATTAGATAGGATTAGATTAGTCTAAATTAGATTAGATCAATTTAGATTAGACTAGATTAGATCAATTTAGATTAGACTAGTTTAGATTAGATTAGATTAGATCAATTTAGATTAGACTAGTTTAGATTAGATTAGACTAGATTAGACCAATTTAGATTAGACTAGTTTAGATTAAATTAGACTAGATTAGATTAGATAAAATTATATTATATTAATTAGATTAGATTAGACTAGACTAGATCAGTTTAGATTCGATTAGATTAAGTTAGATTAGATTAGATTAGACCAGACTATATTAGATTAGACTATCCTAGACTAGGCTAGACTACACTAGAATAGATTAGACTAGATTAGATTACATTAGATCAATTTAGATTAGACTAGATTAGATTACACTAGACTAGTTTCGATTAGCCTAGACTAGATTAGATTACTTTATGTTAGACTAGATTAAATTAGACTGAACTAGATTAGATTAGATTAGATTAGATTAGACTAGATCCTTTTGGGCAGAACCCTCAGGACATGAAGGTTCCAACAGCAGCAGAACAATAAATGTAAACATGTAAGAAATATTACAAGAAAATACTGATAACAATAACTATAGAAAAAGTAGTACATTAAAAAGTACTAATGAAAATAAGTAATAATCATAATAATTTGTAATAATCATAATAATTAGTCATGTTTGTTTGTTTGTTTGTTCTGAATGTTTCAAATGTATTTTTCAGTCATTGAACTCGTACACACTCATTCATTCTCATAAACGCTCACATGTCACATATGGACCTAAAGTCTCCGTTCGGCCTTGTGCCGCCGTCGAACTAACAGAGATGTACGAGTGAATCCCATGGTGTGGAGAACCACATTTATCTGCAGCGCTCCGTCCCTTCAGTTTGGAAGGACACATGTCAGCACCTGCAGCTGTCCACAGGGTTGGTCTGCTCAGGGCTTTCACTGCAGTTCAACTGGCTGAAGTGGTTCAGTAACGCCACTCCTTACGTTTCCGTCCTGGTGTTCTTTCTGGGACGGTTCTGCACGGTCGGCTCTAACTGTTTGAGTAATTATTGTTTGTCCAGAAACAGTTTCAGGTCTTTGACAGACGACAGCTGTTTGACGATCAGCCACGGAAACAATCTGGAGAAAAGAAGGAAAACCAGAAATAAGACGATGAGATTCCAAACCAGTGGATCAGACAGGAAGTCACATGTCCAGACTTTAACCCTCAAAGATCCAGAATACTGCTGACAACCAAAACCGTCTACTGATGGAACTGTTTAACACCCAAAAATCCACTAATTCTGTTAATACATGGAAATAATTGGTATAAAATACAGATTTACCTCAATTATTCATAGGATAAAATGTATAAAAACTTGTCAAATGAGAAAAAAAAAAAGCAAAATACTTGACAAATACGGAAAAAATAATAAATATAAAACAAAATGAAATATGCCATAAAGTAAAAGATATTTGGCAGTGTCTACTTCCACAGTACTGTGGCACACAATATGGGTTTATCTACTGGCACAGACCAATCAGATGTTAGCATTTGTACTAGAGCCAATCACAGATCCTGTTCCATGAACTCATTCTCCTCTTGTTGCCACAGTACTGTGGTCATATATGGAGTATACTTCACTTCATTCTTTTGTGCATTTTGCTACCACAGTAATAATAATAATAATAATAATAATAATAGTAAGTTGCATTTATTAAGCACTTTTCATTCAGCAGAATCTCAAAGTGCTACAGAGGGAAGACAGACCAGTAAAAAAAAACAAAACATAAAATACTGTACCAGGACTAAAAGACTAAGTGAGCAAAACAGAGCATCATGGAGGGGGGAGGGGGGGGGGCATAAAAAGTCTGTCTAAACAGGACTGTTTTTAGCCCATTTTTGAAGGAGGTTGTCACGGAGGGAGTTCCAGATACGGGGGGTGGCAGAAGAGAAGGTCCAGTCTCCCATGGTCTGAAGTTTAGTTCGGGCGGGGGGGGGGGGGGGGGGGGTCGTTGATACTGTGGTGCCGGAGACTACGAGTGGAAGTGTGAGGGGTGAGGAGGTCCTTGAGGTGGTCTGTACAGTACTGTGGCAACTGATGGAAGAAACAACAAATTAGTGATAGTAAATAGAATAGGGATCATTGTTGTAAATACTCTGTTGTTTTATGGTGTTCTTTCCTCTGGAGGCTGAAGAAGGTGGGCGGAGCTACATGTTAGATGCAGCAGTGTGTCATGTGACTTCAGTTCTGTGTCAGTTCAGTCTGTTGAATGCTGTGGTCCTGTGGAATTCTGCACTCTGAACCTTGACCCTGTGGCTGATTTATGTCAGTGTTGGATTTCCCTCCTCTGTATTCTGACATGACCGTACTTTCCAGGCTACAGAGCGCACCTGAATATAAACCACACCTGAATATAAACCACACCTGAATATAAACCACACCTGAATATAAACCACACCTGAATATAAACCTCACCTGAATATAAACCTCACCTGAATATAAGCCACACCTGAATATAAACCACACCTGAATATAAACCACACCTGAATATAAACCTCACCTGAATATAAGCCACACCTAAATATAAACCACACCTGAATATAAACCACACCTGAATATAAACCTCACCTGAATATAAACCACACCTGAATATAAACCACACCTGAATATAAACCTCACCTGAATATAAACCTCACCTGAATATAAGCCGCACCTGAATATAAGATGCAGCTGAATATAAGCCACAGGTGTCCACGTTGTAACATGAGATGTTTCCACAGACAGATGGTAAACAGACAGATTGGTTAAATATTTATTTCCATACCTTCACTGCTTTTTTCCAAACAGTGTCTGTAACACGTCGGTAAAACGGCAGAAACAGGCAGGTTCAAAAACCCAGAAAAGTCATTGATCTGTATGTTCATCTTCCTTCTGCTCATGAAACCACAGCAGTCGTCTTCTTCAGTGTCGTAGTTGAACATCCTCAGAAAGGCTCCGTCACACTCCTTCTACGTCTGTCTTCTCTCTTCCATACTGCAGCTCTGTTTCCTTCTTTACAAACACATCGATTGGTTTGAACTTCAAAGCTGCATCGTGTGCATTTCTTCGTGTGTTTTCCATGATGAGGGTTTGTGCAAAGTGACTGTTCAAAGTTCAGCTTCAAACTTCTCCTCATCACCTCTTCCACCTGTCTGTCTCGCTTTTGTGCTTCCTGCTAGAGCGTCCCCTGGAGGCCGTTAGCCCGTATAAATCTATACTCGAGCTGCATCGTTATATAAGCCGCAGGGTTCAAAGTAGGGATGGGAATCGAGAACTGGTTCTTTTTGAGAACCGGTTCCCAGTAGCTCAATTCCTTGGAATCGTTTGCCTGCCTGCTTAACGATTCTGCTTATTGATTCCGCCTTCGTTGTGCATGCGCGATGACATCACACGTACGCTGCATTGTTTTGGTCAGAACGTAGCCAACATGGCGCTGAGGCAGAAACGGTCTAAACAGACGACAGCAGGTCCACTGGAACACTGTCAAAGCTTCCATGTCTTCTAAAGGGTGGAATCCCTCCAGTATCCTCAAACATTTGTCCACAGCATGTGAATCATTTACAGGAATGTCACGTATTTGATACTCAGTGGTGCTTGTGAATGTAGCAGCAGAGTGAACACCGGGCCGGTTCCGGTGTGGGCAACAAACGTCGTAACTCCTCAAATACAAGTTTCCGAAGGTAAGAAGGGAAAGGAAATGAGGTGCACATCAACAGGAGACAAGCCGAGTCGAACCGGTTCCACGTAGCAGAAATGCAGCAATAGAGGAATTAGTAACGAGTCTTTAGTTTCACTTTCACTGCACCCCCCCCACAACTGTGCCCGGCGTCATCTGTTCTTATTCTTTGTCCATACTGTGTGATGCTGAAAGTACGGACCCAGAACCCAAATGCAGAACTAGGAGGCGGATGTAAAAGTTTACAGAGTTTATTATGTACAGTACAAATATAAAGATTATGATAATGAACAGGATCTTGAGGACAGCAGCCAAGGAAGTCCTCGAGGGATTCGTCCTCCGGGCTAGGGACACGAACCCACGGTTAGACTCCGGGTTTTGAGTCGGCACCCCGACTAGGGAGAAGCAGAGGGAGGTCAGCGACGGAAACAGGTCATGCACGGGAGAGCAAACAGACAGGCAACAGGACATAACAGTAAGGCAAGCTCACGTACCAGAAAACCAGGCGTAGACGTCAAAAACCAGGAAGGCAGATGGAGGCAGACAAAACCGACAGGGAGCAGGCAAAAAACAGGCAAAACAGGATGACAAAAACAGGTCGAAGCACAGGTAAACAAACGAACAGACAGGATCAAAACGCTGGTAAGTAAACTGCGAGAGATTACGAACTGGCGTCTGACCAGGGGAAAGGACAGGGTATAAATACACAAAAGGGAGGGAAGACAACGAGACACAGGTGGAACACATCAGGGCGGAGTCAGGTAATCAGGGAAAAGGTGAACATGAACCAGGAAGGGAAGTAAAGACAACAGGCAAGACACATGAGGAAAACTTAACAAAATAAAACAGGAAGTGACAGACAAACATAAAAGAGACAAAACCAAACTAACGTCTGGTAGCAGGCTTCACATACTGTATATGTTCTATTTTCTGTGCAGATGGAAATATAAAAGACAGTTAATGCAAACACACCCGTTTGTACTCTTTTATTCCCTCACCCAAAGAGAACTGAAAAGGAATCAGATCAATAAGCAATATCGATAATGGAATCGGAATTGTTTAATTCTTAACGATTCCCATCCCTAGTTCAAAGCATGAGAAAAAGTAGCGGCTTATAGTCCAGGAAGTGCAGTAGTCATTATAGTTTTGTATCCCAGACCCCTGTTAGAAAAGAAACACCTGGATTCAACGTGTCCACATACTTTTGTCCACATAGTGAGCGTGTTATAACCCAGTTTATTAGATCCGTGTTAAAACAGACGCTGGGATGTCTCCGTCTGCAGGAGTCCTCACATCACCAGTTTTCCTAAATGTCACTCGTCTTCTGGTGTTAAGGGTTAATGATATTCACTTTTCAGAAGCCTGGGAGATAATTAAATAAAAACAAAACAACAGCAGATCAACCTCAGATCTGAACCGGGACGCGTCGTTCGTCACTGCTTCGGCGTTAAATCTGCGTCCAGTGTTAGAAACGTGAACATTTGTTCTATGACGTGTGTTTGTTTTGTCTTTTTTTGGTCATATTTCATTGTTAATGGGTAGAAGTGAGTGATTCATCGGCGCCGTTGACCGACTCTTCTGTGTTTGTTTCTTCCAAAGCTCTTCTGTCAGATCCAGGGTCGCGGCGTGGAGGGAAGCTGGCGGTTTCACGGCTCTGTGGGACGCCATTAAGATGACACTTCATTAAAACAGAGGCTGATAAATAAATGAACAATTAAATACAGGAGGAAAAAGTGCTGGAACCTGACAGTCGAACAGTTTATCATTCTGTGGTGGGATCCCAGCAGTCAGTCCAGGACCACCACCGCTTTTACGTTTGAGGATTTTCTGATTAACAAATTATATTTACATACAGCAGGGGGGTCAAACATGAGGGCCGTGGGCTAAAACCAGCCCCCCAAACGGTCCACTCTGGTCCACGGGATGAATTTACAACGTCCAAAAATGACACTGAAGTATGGAAGTAAATATGTGTCATCAGATTTGGAATTATAAAAGTCATTGAATTTCTAGTACTGATTTTTTTTTTGCTCTGAAATTAAGCATCTGAATTTTTTGGCTCTGAATTCAACTATGTTCATAAATTTTGAATTAAAAAAATTCAGATGCAAAATATTAAGATGCAAAAAATTCAGATGCAGAATTTTCAGATGTCAAAAATTCAGATGCAAAAAATTCAGAAGTAAAAAATTCAGATGCAAAAGATTCAGAAGCAAAAAATTCAGAAGCAAAAAATTCAGATGGAAAAAATTCAGATGCAAAAAATTCAGATGGAAAAAATTCAGAAGCAAAAAATTTTGAAACAAAATATTCAGATGCAAAAAATTCAGATGCAAAAAATTCAGAAGCAAAATATTCAGATGCAAAATATTCAGATGCAAAAAATTCAGATGTCAAAAATTCAGATGCAAAAAATTCAGAGGCAAAAAATTCAGATGGAAAAAATTCAGAAGCCAAAAAATTCAGAAGCAAAAATTTCAGATGGAAAAAATTCAAAAGCAAAAACTTCAGACACAAAATATTCAGAAGCAAAAAATTCAGAAACAAAATATTCAGATGCAAAAAAATTCAGAAGCAAAAAATTCAGATGCAAAAAATTCAGAAGCAAAAAATTCAGAAACAAAATATTCAGATGCAAAAAATTCAGAAGCAAAAAATTCAGATGGAAAAAATTCAAATTGAAAAAATTTAGAAGCAAAAAATTTTGAAACAAAATATTGAGATGCAAAAAATTCAGAAGCAAAAAATTCAGAAGTGAAATACGCAAAAAATTCAGAAGCAAAATATTCAGATGCAAAAAATTCAGAAGCAAAAAAATTCAGATGCAAAAAATTCAGATGCAAAAAATTCAGAAGCGAAATACTCACGCAAAAAATTCAGAAGCAAAAAATTCAGATGCAAAAAATTCAGAAGCGAAATACTCACGCAAAAAATTCAGAAGTAAAATATTCAGATGCAAAAAATTGAGAAGCAAAAAAATTCAGAAGCAAAAAAATTCAGATGCAAAAAATTCAGATGCAAAAAATTCAGAAGCGAAATACTCACGCAAAATATTCAGATGCAAAAAATTCAGATGCAAAAAATTCAGAAGCAAAAAAATTCAGCCAAAAAATTCAGAGCCAAAAAATTTAGCTACTTAATTTCAGTACAAAAAAATTCAGTGCTAGAAATTCAATGGCTTTTATTATTCAAAATCTGATGACACAGATTTACTTCCAGACTGAAGATATAAAAGTTAAGGTTCAAAGAAGGTGAACTGGGTTTAGTTCAGGTTCCACGTTCAGACCAGTGTGATCTACAGTCTAATAATAACACAAGTGGTTCCTGGAACGGTAAGAGGTTAAAACCAAAACAACAAAGACGTTAACCTTCCGGTTTTCAGGTGAACATATACACACTTTCCCCTCCATCTTATAAAAGGTCGTATTATTTTTCACAATTTGTTTTCGGTCAGAATTCCAAAGTTGTTCATTTTTTGCACAGTTTTTAAAATTCTGACCCATCCACTAAAATCACACTTTATAAACGATGGAAAATTATCACACGAACACTGTTCTACCAAGGGAGTAAAAAATGTGCATTGACACATTTTAGCATTTGACGTTTGACCTAGTACAAAAATAATAATTCATATTAACTAGTTTTGCTGTTAATCATGGACATATGCAAGGATGGAAAATATGTGTTAAAAAAAAAAAAAAAGTTGGGGAAAAAAGTTTTTTGTATGTTTTGCATCACAAAATGTGGTTTGTTTACGTTACAAATTTGGCATTTAAAGGGTTAAAAAATTATGGCTTAAGTTGATGAAATATATATAAAAAAAAAGTTTTAGAAAATTAAAACTTTCATACATGAATTATGTGAACCTTAATCAAGATTTTTTTTCCTGAGTGTTTTTATTCCTCTTTAGGCATAAAAAAGAGAAAAAATTTTATGAACCTATTTTTCATGGAGTTAGAAAAATGTCCACTCAGCTGGACACAATGCGTTTAATTTTAGAAGCAAAGAAACATGTATTCAGTCATATACTGAGAGAAAACTTGGAAATAAAAACATGTTTAATGCTGCTAAGCTGATGTTTTCTCACATCTTAACATACCGTACTTAAAACAGTTAATTACAACCTATTAACAATTACTAGTTTTTTACACTCAAACATGTTTCTGCAGATCAGGTTTATCTAGAACAGCAAAGTTACAGTAATGGTGTGAATGTCAGTGTATGGGATGGTGCAGAAGTGTCCACTGTGTTGGCTGATATGGAACTAAAACAACAAAATCCATAAGAGAACACCTTTGGACAGCTGTCCACTGGAGTGACCACTATGCATGAAAG
Source organism: Sphaeramia orbicularis (assembly GCF_902148855.1). Lineage (NCBI taxonomy): Eukaryota > Metazoa > Chordata > Actinopteri > Kurtiformes > Apogonidae > Sphaeramia > Sphaeramia orbicularis. Next base: position 6,316,901 of record NC_043962.1, on the reverse strand, counting down.
GGTTAAATTTAAAAAAAAAAAGAGTTATAAAACTATGAAAAACATTTTGGTATTATTATGACACTGTGCTGAATGTGCACTTTTGTTGATACCACAGGGTTAAATTACATAAGATAAGATTTTATTTATCCCATCATGGGGGAAATTTCACAGTTAACAGCAGCAAAATACAACAAGAAAGTGCAAAGAAAGATGTAGAGATAGACAAAAAAAAGAAAATATAAAATAAAAAAAATTTGGTATTTACATAAATATTTATGTAAAAGAATTTGAATTAAAAAAAACCAACTCCTACTCCATCTTTTTTTTTTTTTTTTTTTTTTCTTCCATCATGGGGAAATTTCACAGTTAACAGCAGCAAAATACAACAAGAAAGTGCAAAGAAAAAGATGTAGAGGTAGACAAAAAAAAGAAAATATAAAATATAGAATAAAAAAAATGTGGTATTTACATAAATATTTATGTAAAAGAATTTGAATTTAAAAAAAAAAAAAAAAAAAACTCCAGCTTTTTTTTTTTTCTTCATTCCATCATGGGGAAATTTCACAGTTAACAGCAGCAAAATACAACAAGAAAGTGCAAAGAAAGATGTAGAGGTAGACAAAAAAAAGAAAATAAAAAATATAAAATTAAAAAAAATGTGGTATTTACATAAATATTTATCTAAAAGAATTTGAATTTAAAAAAACAACTCCTACTCCAGCTCTTTTTTTTTTGTGTGTGTGTAATTTTTGAAGTCACTGCTGGTCTGGATAAAGCACGGTTTGAGTTTGAGTTGTGAGTGAAATGCTGCTGTAAGCTGAACTGAAACAGACACCCAGAAAATATCACATCTCTCAGAACCCACGATTTACCCAGTGTGATGTTGGCCCTGTTTCATACTGTTATACAACACTGTGTGTGTGTGAGTGTGTGTGTGTGTGTGTGTGTGTGTGTGTGTGTGTGTGTGTGTAGGCAACGGCATGCATTAGAAGGCTTAACAAAAACACACACACACAAACCCCCACTTCAACTCCTCATTCAACTTCCCCACTGTTCCACTGTCACTCACACACACACACACACCCACACACACCTACACACACACACACACACACTCAGCGGTGGGTGCTCAGTGTGTGTGTGACCCAGACATTTGGCAACTTTCACGTCAGGGTGCAATCTTTTCCTTTCCTCTCATTCTCTTCTTCAAACAGAGAGAGGAGGAGGAAGGAGGAGGCAGAAGGTCAGCGGAGGAGCAGGAGATGGACGGAGCTGCAGGACGACTTCATCCAAGAAAAACAACAAAACAACTAAATAACACCGACAGGACCAGCGCCGAGACGGACGACGGAGTATCGGCCACGTAGGAACAATAAAAAAACACGTCACTGCGAGAGTAAAGTCACAATGTTTTGAAAATGAAGCCATAATATTATGAGAATTAAGCTGTAGTTTAAAAAAAACCAAACTCATAACACTGGTCAACAACAAATGTATTGTTGAAGTTTTTTGAGCTGATTTAGGATCATTTTGGTGCTGAATCCAAAAATCACATGAATTTTGCTCAATCAGGTCAACTTTCTGAACTATGCTACATATTGGCTTTTGAACATTTTTGCTTACATTTATGGGCATTTTCACATCATATGATACAAAATTCTTTCATATTTCTTGCAATAAACGAGTTCTGAAGATTTTACTTTTGCCAATTTATGATGAATGTTTTTTTTAATATTACAGGTGAATGAAATGGCTTCGACTAGAAGATCTTGCAAAAATAAGCCTGATGTATTCTGCTACATCTGCGCTGAATACACCATCGTACCTAACAGGAATCAAGTCACAAGTTTCATAAAGTGTGCTTACCAATCTGATTTTGGTATTAATTATTATATTTTGTGAGAAGATCAAATTTTTCCAAATCAAATTAGCAAAAAAACCTGACCTGATTGAGAAAAACAGATGTCATTTTTGGCAGTGCAAAATGGTCCGAATTCAGTTGAAAAAACGTAGACAACTTGCAAAAAACATTTCTTTGTAACCCAGTGTAATTTAATAAAAATAATGTCGTACTTTTATGAGATGAACCATAAAAACCCAAACATCCACTTGTGACGCAGACCGTGTAATCCCTGTTGATTCACTAATCCTATCAATCCATGTCAATAATTGGTGTAAAATACAGTTCTTCATCTTTTCATGGTCATCAGATATGAGCCATTTGGACGTTCAGAGACTCCGTAGTTACCGTGGAAACACTGTTATCTTCTACAACATTGATTCACCAGTGAAACCCATGGAATTGAATCAATGACAGTGGATGGACACACTGGGTTTATGTTCAGTTAGCAATATGTTAGCTGAAAAAGGGACGTTTTCTTCACTTTTCTCTGCTTTGAAGTCTGTGAAAATACAGGACTTTCGGCAAAAAATGCAAAATACAAACGATAATTGGTGATAAATCAGTTAAGAAAGGTAGAAATAGAGAAAATTTCATGTGGGAACTGACACAAAAGTAGCCCTGGGTCTTTATGAGTTAAAGTCGTAATATTTTGAAAATAAATTCCCAAAAGTGCGATAAAAGTTATAATTTAGAAATTACCAGTTCCTCCTCCAAAAAAGAGGCAATTTGGTCCAAATCTGTTCGGTTCTTACAACGAAACAAACCCAAACGTGTGCGAACTTTGCTTTTCTTTGACTCATTCTGTGAGTTTTACCAATGAAATAATCCTTGTACTGTTGGATCTGATTGGTGTTAGCTTAGCGCTGCAAAGTTTATCTCAGGTGTCTGCTGTTTTATCCAATTATTCATTATGGAATGTTAGCATCTTTTCGATATTTATCCATTTAAGTGTTTGTTGTTTGAGTTGTGTTGGTTTTATTGAGCTTTTAGCTGATGTTCTTCTGGTTACGTGGATGTATAGCATGTGTATGTCGCTAAAACGGTTGTGTAGTATTGCCATGGAAACACTGATGGAACTGTGGCTGCCCACGTCTATTTGTTCCGACTCTATGCTGATGATACTTATATTTATACGTATGGTTCTACATAACATCAGTTTGCTCTAAGACTAAGACCAAAAAACACTAAAGGTAAGCCTAAACTCGTAATCGTTGCATCATAATGTGACTTTTTTTTCCTCTTCTTTGTTGTGTTTGGTGAGTTTTATCGGTAAAGAAATCATCCTTGTACTGTTGGAGCTACTTAGTGTTAGATTATTGCTGCAAAGTTTATCTCAGGTGTCTGCTGTTTTATCGAATTATTCATTATGGAATGTTAGCATCTTTTCGATATTTGTCCATTTAAGTGTTTGAGTTGTGTTGGTTTTATTGAGGTTTTAGCTGATGTTCTTCTGGTTACGCGGCTGTATAGCATGTGTGTGTTGCTAAAACTGTTGTGTAGTATTACCATGGAAACACCAATGGAACTGTGGCTGTCCACTTCTGTTTGTTCTGACTCTAAGCTGATGATACTTGTATTTATACGTATGGTTCTACATAACATCAGTTTGCTCCAAGACTAAGACCAAGAAACACTAAAGATAAGACAAAATTTGTCATTATTGCTTCATAATATGACTTTTTTTTTGCTCTTCTTTGTCTCATTTGGTGAGTTTTATTGGTAAAGAAATAATCCTTGTACTGTTGGATCTGCTTGGTGTTAGCTTAGCGCTGCAAAGTTTATCTCAGGTGTCTGCTGTTTTATTGAATCATTCATTATGGAATGTTAGCATCTTTTCGATATTTGTCCATTTAAGTCTTTGTTGTTTGAGTTGTGTTTTGTTTTATTGAGCTTTTAGCTGATGTTATTCTGGTTACGCGGCTGTATAGCATGTGTATGTCACTAAAACAGTTGTGTAGTATTACCATGGAAACACCGATGGAACTGTGGCTGTCCACTTCTGTTTGTTCTGACTCCATGCTGATGATACTTATATTTATACGTATGGTTCTACATAACATCAGTTTGCTCTAAGACTAAGACCAAGAAACACTAAAGATAAGACAAAATTTGTCATCATTGCTTCATAATATGACTTTTTTTTTTTTTGCTCTTCTTTGTCTTGTTTGGTGAGTTTTATCAATGAAATAATCCTTGTACTGTTGGATCTGCTTGGTGTTAGCTTAGCGCTGCAAAGTTTATCTCAGTGGTCTGTTGTTTTTGTTGAATTATTCATTATGGAATGTTAGCATCTTTTCGATGTTTGTCCATTTAAGTGTTTGTTGTTTGAGTTGTGTTGGTTTTATTGAGCTTATAGCTGATGTTCTTCTGGTTACGTGAATGTATAGCATGTGTATGTCGCTAAAACAGTTGTGTAGCATGACCATGGAAACACCAATGGAACTGTGGCTGCCCACTTCTGTTTGTTCTGACTTTATGCTGATGATACTTGTATTTATAAACATGTTTCTACATAACATCAGTGTGTTCTCAGACTAAGGTAATGAATCCGAACAGCTGAAACAGTCTTTTTAAGTATCATTCAGTCAATAACTGCGTATTTGTACTTTACTAAATCTGTGTTCTACTCCAGATAAATAATAGATAAATACATCCTGTGTCTGAACTGAAGGATTTTAATTGTTGTGTTAATTGATTCCAGTCGAGTCTGAACTTCATCCTCACTTCTCGAGTAACAGATCTGCTTATTCTGGTTCTTTCTGACCTGAACCAGTGATGAAATAAAAATAATTATTATATCTCCTTTTTCCGGCTCAATAATAGATACTGTGGTCATTTAACAGAGTAAAGCACAAAGAGACTCTTTTTTTCCTCCAATAGAATAATGAAAGAATCCCACTGGAGCTAAAGCTGTTTTGTTCCAAAGGTAATGATGAATGATATTTAAGCACTTAGTTAAGGGTTTTTCTCTTCTCGTCAGTTCAGGGTTGACCCAGATTTTCTGAGAGTCCATGAAAGTCTGGAGTAAAAGAAAAGCAAAGGCTCTTTAGTGGAAGGATAATTATTAACCCACTGGAAAAAACACACTGGTGATAAAATATTAGACAGAAATGCTCCGTTTTAGCGCTAATCTAACACACAACGCTACGTCTGTGCAGGCTTTTACACTTACATGATTGTCTTTGGTCGTTTATGTTATTGTTTTCTTGTCTGTGTTATTGTTTTATCTGTTTAGTCGTGGTGTGTGATACTGTATATTTTGGTATAAATCCGATACCAAGTAAATACAAGGCCAGTATCGCCGATACTGATACGTGATGTTTCTTTTTTATCATTAAATAGTTAAAACCTAGGACAGAATCAGGACAAAGTTTATAAGTAAATAGAAGATACTTAATAATCAAAATACAGGTTTTTTTAAACAACAGAACAGTAACAAAACAATTTTTTCCCATACGTTGTCATGTCAAGTAGAAGGTGCAGAGTGAAGAGCTGTGGTTTGTGTCACAGTTGTGTTCTATAGGAACTGAATTTCTTCACTGTGAATGCATGTGACCACTAGGGGGAGCAGTGAGTCACTCTAAAAAAAAATTAACGTAACGAGGCTTTTGACCAAAGCATCAGAAAGTGACAAGATATGACGAGAACCATTAAGTAACAACTTTTAGAGTCAAAGAAAAGAAGTGATAAAAAAAAAAAATTAGAAGCTGCCGTTCTCAGCTTTAAATAGAAATAATGGAGTTTGATGTCGAAATGTCAGCGTTTCTTCTGAGGCTTAAGAAGGTATAAAATTATTATGGGATGTTCTTATCTTTGCCGTTCGTTGGTCCACAGTTCAGACTAGGGCTATACGATTTTGGCAAAAAATAGAATCCAGATTTTTTCCTCGAAAAACTCGATTTTCGATTTGTGATTTTTGGGTAAAACTACAAAAGACAACAGAAGTCAGCATGTCGTTTTTGTGAGCAGCCCATAATGCAAGGCACTGCTCCCTTCCTCAAATCTGTGACGGTATCACGGGATGGACCCACAGAAGTTTTATTTTTTCTTCATTCAATCTTTATTGAATGAAGTAGAGTATACGAACAATGTATACAACAAGAAAATAACAGAACAAGTTTGCCAGGGGGAATACACTACAATACAATGTCCAAATCAGAGCAAATACTTTTGGTTTTTACAGCCTTTTTGTTTCCAGACTTATCTAACAGCTTTAAATAAAGTTCAACATCTTTCAAAAAATAAATACTATTTGGTTTTGTGTTACAGAACTTACATTTGTGAATGAAAAATTTAGCAAGTAAGGGAAATAATTCAATTATAATTTTTTTTTTCCTTTTAGGGGTATCTGGGCCCACAGGGAGGCACGGGAGAGATGACATCGATTTGACAATTTCCCTTTTTTAAAAATCATCCTACTTAAAAAATCCGATTTCGATTTAAAATCGATTAATTGTGCAGCCCTAGTTCAGACTGAACTGTGACAGTTCGGACCCTGTTTGTTGGATTCAAACAGATCTTTATTTATTTAGGTGCAGATGACACAAACCCAACAGAAAACAGAGGTGAGTAGCGGTTTAACGGCGGCTGTTTTAGTCTAAAAACAGAGCTAAGCTAACAAGGCTAAGCTAACAGAGCTAAGCTAACAGAGCTATAATGTAAACTGGGGGGTCAAACATGTGACCTGTGGGCCAAAACCAGACCGCCAAAGCCTCTGATCTGGCCGCGCACAGATCGATATCAACAAGTACAATACTGACATTAGTCCATGGGCCAGACGAGATGTCGGTACCACTCCAGGTGCAAAGGTTGCTCATACTTTTTGAAAAGATACGTGTCTGTAGTCCACATTTTGGTCTGATAACCTTTCTGGAGTCACAGCTAAATTACTGTTATCAGCTGTTAAAGTCAGTTTGAGTTGTTTTAGTTTCTATAGATAGATAGAACGGAGGTCTCTCTCTCTCTCTCTCTCTCTCTCTCTCTCTCTCTCTCTCTCTCTCTCTCTCTCTCTCTCTCTCTCTGAGTTTTCAAAGTGTGGTAATCAAACACGATTATCATGATAATTAGAATTTAAACGGTAACACTAACCACTGGGAATTTGACCTGAGTTTATCCTTATACCGGTAATCGTTCCATCCCTAGTGGGTTCACCGTGTTTGATAGTACTGGTGGTGTGTACTGGGCTAGTTTGGAGTATAAATACTACATAGAACCCCTTTAACCCTGAAGGTGGACTCTGTCTTTACACATCAGTCCCTCGTGGGTTCGTTTGTTCACAGTGTCAAGTCCCCACTAGTGTAGACAAACACACACACACACACGTATATGAGAGGAATCTGGGTTTAAAAGGACAATTTGTTGCTTTGAAGGGAGTTTTTCGCAGCTTTTTGACGAGGCAGCAACTTTATTTGTGCCTCTTAGTGTGGGAGAGGAAATGTGGACATTCATTAGAGCGGCTTCAAAAGGCAGTCGCACACGTTTTAGTCCGGCTTAGACCCGTCTGTGGATCCGAATGTGATTATGGAGCCACGTGGATCTAAGACGACGACCATGACGACGACGGCAGAGAACCAACACTGAGACGAAGAAGAGGCTTCACGACCATGTACGACCTGACGACCTTTGACCTTGACCTCTGTCTGGGGTCTGTGCTGTAGTTCTGTGCATCCGTCAGCACAGGTTCTGACGGTTCTGGACTTCCAGCAGATGTTCATTAACTGTTTTTAGTCCAACGGCCTGAAGGGTCCGATAGAGTACTGGTGTCCGTCTGTCTGTCCATAAACAATTTTTCAAGAATCTTCTACTCTGAAACCATCAGAATGACGTGATATGTGTTGTGGACCGTCTTTGGGCTAAGGTCTACCAAGTTAGTTCAAAGAAATGGGAAATATTGATGTTAGAATTTTTTATTCATTTTTTAATTGTTAAAAATCCACATTGGTTTATAATGGAACACAGTTCAAAGTGCTGTAACTTAGATAGATAGATAGAACGATAGAACGATAGAACGATAGATAGATAGATAGATAGATAGAATGATAGAGCGATAGATAGACATAGATAGACGTAGATAGAAATAGATAGAATGATAGACAGTATAGGATAGAACGCTAGATATACGATAGACGATAGCTACGATAGATCGACATACAGACAGACAGAGATTAGATAGATATGATAGAATGATAGAGCGATAGATAGAACGATCAGATAGATAGCTGATAGATAGATAGATAGATAGACAGACAGATAGATAGACAGACAGATAGACATGATAGACTGATAGATCGATAGATGATAGAATGATAGAGCGGATAGATAGAACGATAGATAGATAGAACGATAGATAGAACGATAGATAGATAGAACGATAGAACGATAGATAGATAGAACGATAGATAGATAGATCGATAGATAGATAGATAGAACGATAGATAGATAGAAAGATAGATAGATAGATAGATAGATAGATAGATAGATAGATAGATAGATAGATAGATAGATAGATAGATAGAACGATAGATAGATAGATAGATAGATAGATAGATAGATAGATAGATAGATAGATAGATAGATAGAACGATAGATAGAACGATAGATAGATAGATAGAACGATAGATAGAACGATAGATAGAACGATAGATAGATAGATAGATAGATAGATAGAACGATAGATAGATAGATAGATAGATAGATAGATAGATAGATAGATAGATAGATAGATAGATAGATAGATAGATAGATAGATAGATAGATAGATAGATAGAACGATAGATAGATAGATAGATAGATAGATAGATAGATAGATAGATAGATAGATAGATAGATAGATAGATAGATAGATAGATAGATAGAACGATAGATAGATAGAACGATAGATAGAACGATAGATAGATAGAACGATAGATAGATAGAACAATAGATAGATAGATAGATAGAACGATAGATAGATAGATAGATAGATAGATAGATAGATAGATAGATAGATAGATAGATAGATAGATAGATAGATAGATAGATAGACAGATAGATAGATAGATAGAATGATAGAGCGATAGAACGATAGATAGATAGAACGATAGATAGAATGATAGATAGAACGATAGAACGATAGAACGATAGAACGATAGAACGATAGATAGATAGATAGATAGATAGATAGATAGATAGATAGATAGATAGATAGATAGATAGATACTTTATTCATCCCATAGGGAAATTTACAGAACACTAAAAAATACTAAAAAACACACGGCAGATGCAGAGCTGCTGGAAGGGCTGCCACTCACAACGGCGCCGGAGGAGAAAAAGAAAAAAAAAATTAAATAATTAAAATTAAGTAAATAAAAAATACAATTAAAGACATTGATATAATTACTGTTGGCGATAGATAGGTAGTGACATATGGGCTGTCATTTGGTGCCATGACCTTTGACCTTTAGTGACCTTGAAAGGTCAAACCCAAGGTCATCTGTGTCCAGATTCCTACATCCTTCTTCTCCAAAACCATCAGCCAGAATCAGCTGAACTTCACAGCAGAGGTTCCTCGGGCTGAGGTCCACAAAGTTTGTTCAAAGAATCGAGAACTATTGATTTTTTAAATTTTGTCTGGATTTCTGAAATTTTAAAAATCCCCACTGGTTTATAATGGGTATGGTTACATGATGTTTTTTAAATCCGATTTATTTTTCCAGAAGAAATTAATTCAGAACTGAAGTATTTTCTGTTTACATGGAAATGTTAAACCCAAATAAAGGTTTATGTGAGGTATTAATGAGGTAGGTAAGTGAGCAGAAGGGTTCCCGCAGCCCTTCTGTTAGCTTAGCTTAGCCCTTCTGTTAGCTTAGCTTAGCCCTTCTGTTAGTTTAGCTTAGCCCTTCTGTTAGCTTAGCTTAGCCCTTCTGTTAGCTTAGCTTAGCCCTTCTGTTAGCTTAGCTTAGCATAGTCACTGCATTCCCATGGTCACACGTAGCCAGTTTTTTAAAGGTGATTTGTCGTCTTTTGTAAGTGATTTTCTGAAATCTGATTCTCCCTAATTATTTCGTTAGATCTGCGACTTACTGCACTCATACAATCTTGGGACTGTTGTGTTGACGGAAGTTAGAAAAACTTTTTGTTGGAAGGGATGCATTCGCTAAATTAGCTTTGCTTTAGCATTTTAGCTTTGCATTAGTTTTTATTTCCCAAGATTTTATTCCTGCAGTAAGTCACATGACCATGATTTGAGCCTCAGTTTGCGATCATATTGACCCCAGCGGACTGAAGGAATGATTAGGGAGAACTGAATTTACCAAAATCACTCATAAAATACTACGGATCACCTATAAAAGCCTGGCTACGTCTGACCACAGGAATGAAGCAATTATGCTAAGCTAGGCTAAGCTAAGCTAACAGAAGGGCTGTGAGAACAAGGCAATCGGTGCACTGCAGTGCAAACTGTTTAGCCCACTTATGGAACTCATTAGTGCATGACAAATGAATGAATAAAAAACAAGTGATGAAGTCTTCCTCCAGGGTTTTCCAGGCTGGTAGATCCCATCAGAATAGTCCACTGGAACGCTTTGGGAAGACTAGACTGCAGTGCATATTCTTCTGCCAGCGCAGAATGTGTGCGTCATCGCGACAGGACAAGACAACGAGCATGTGCAGGATGGAAGGAATAAAGTCCAAACGGAATAAAGGGTTTACATGTCCAGGAAGAATTTAGGTCGGAATAAAAAGGGGATTAAACCAGTGACTTTATTCAGATTCAAATTTATTCCGAACTTTTCTTTTTCAACTGGAATAAGGTGTTTACATGGGCATCTGAAATAGGATCTAATGTTTATTCAGGTTAAACCAGGAATAAAAGTTGTCATGGAAACGCACAGAGTGGGACACATTTATAAGTGTTGTAACTTCAAACCAGTTGAAGGTATGGATGTAGATAGAAAGTCAGAAATGGGCTTTCATTTGGTGCCATGACCTTTGACCCTGAGTGACCTTGAAAGGTCAAACAAATGTCAGTTCATGTCTTTAAATATGCTGTTGGACTACAGGAGCCTTGGTTCTACTTTTTATCTCACCAGCTGATTGGCCTTTAGTTACCATGACGACGCTGTGTCCGGTGTTGTCCTTGTCATCGTTGTCATCTTCGTTAGCAGTTTCTTCAAACGTCTTCTCTGTTGAAACTACTGGTCGTATCTTCCTTGGGACAATGCCTCCAAAATTTTTCACAGTTTTGACAAATTTTTGTAACATCATAAATGTGCTTTTCCTTCTAATGGTCCATATTTTGATGGTTTATAACATGTAAGTGGTTACAGATATCAATATAGTTATGTTAACAACAGAAAACACCCAAAACAAAAAAAGGAAATTTCTTCTTTTATAATAAAGAAATGTGTTGTACAATTTTAGTATTATTTACATATCTGACAAAAAGTAGGAAGTAAACACTAATTTAATCCCACCCCTTTTTCCCTAAATCATATTTTATAATATTTAAACCTCATATTACTCTGATCTCTACATACATAGTTAATCATAACTTCAACAAAATAATGACCATCCAACCAGAGGAAGAGAAAAAAAAGAAAGTAATAATAACAATAATAAATAAACTAATTTAATTAAATAGCTATAACAATATTATTTCTATTATTACTTTTTTCCCTCAAACTCAAATAATAAACAGGAGAACTCACCGATATATAAACATTTTGGTCCCATATCTTATTAAAATTGTATTTTTATATGTGTAAATATATTTCAAATTCAAAGATTCAAATTTATTTATGTGTTGTTTCAGCATATGAAATACACAGAAACAAAACACTGTACTCAGGACCTGATTGTCAGCAGCATTTAGTAAATACTATAAAGTACTGATAAAAATACTAAAATACTGATAAAAATACTAAAATACTGAAAAAAAAAAATTATAACCACCACCACCCCTTAAAAAGTCACCCATAAATAACTCAAATTATTATTTCTAAAGTGCACAGCAGTAAAGTGCATTCCAGGGCTTCGAAGTTCAATAAGAGCTGGATATTGTTTTAACTGCATCTTCTATAATTTCATCTACAAATAGAAACAGCCTCATATTTTTAAATGATAAAACCTCCTTAAATTGCAGTTTCCTTCTCTGTTAATGAATGTTTTCTGAATATTCTTTGGTAGTTGATTATTTTTTGGCCTTAAACATGATCTGTGCTGTTTGAACGTCGGTCTGATGGTATTTTTGACCAGATGAATAATGGGTTGGTGTGTTTGGAAGCTGTTCAAAGGTACGTTCTCTTACAAAGGTTCTGTTTCTGCATCTGCACCGGCCTTTTACGCTGAAATGTACACTTTTTTAATTGGTTTTCTACTGTTCATTTACACACCCTCTCCTGAGTTTTCTGCATGAGCTGGATTCTAAAAGAAACTCTCATTATAACCATGTTCTCTTCCTTCATGTCTGTGACACATTCAAATATAATCCAGACCATGAAGGTGTGAAATCCTGGATGTACGACGTCAGTCCGACTGTGAACACGTCTGTTCGTTTTCTGTTTTTCTGTGAATAATGTCTTTTACACCTGAAGAGCAGGTTATGACAGTGGAACTCCAGGTGACGGTACACAGTCACTCCTCTGAACAGACTGAACAGTTTCTGGAACCTGGAGAGGGAAAAGAACAGGAAGAGGTTCCACAGCTGAGGAGACACCATCATCTTCATCATGACCATCATCTTCATCATGACCATCATCTTCATCATGACCATCATCACCACCATCAACACCATCATCATCATCATCTCTGTCTGTGTATCTGTCTGTGTCTCTGTCTCTCTGTCTGTGTCTGTGTCTGTGTATCTGTCTGTGTCTGTGTCTGTGTCTCTCTGTCTGTGTCTGTGTCTCTGTCTCTGTCTCTCTGTCTGTGTCTCTGTCTGTGTCTCTGTCTGTGTCTGTGTCTGTGTCTGTGTATCTGTCTGTGTCTGTGTCTGTGTATCTGTCTGTGTCTGTGTCTCTCTGTCTGTGTCTGTGTCTGTGTCTGTGTATCTGTCTGTGTCTGTGTCTGTGTATCTGTCTGTGTCTGTGTCTCTCTGTCTGTGTCTGTGTCTCTGTCTGTCTCTCTGTCTGTGTCTGTGTCTGTCTCTCTGTCTGTGTCTGTGTCTCTGTCTCTGTCTGTGTCTGTGTATCTGTCTGTGTCTGTGTCTGTGTATCTGTCTGTGTCTGTGTCTGTGTATCTGTCTGTGTCTGTGTCTCTCTGTCTGTGTCTGTGTCTCTGTCTGTCTCTCTGTCTGTGTCTGTCTCTCTGTCTGTGTCTGTGTCTCTGTCTCTGTCTGTGTCTGTGTATCTGTCTGTGTCTGTGTCTCTGTCTGTGTCTCTGTCTGTGTCTGTGTCTCTGTCTGTCTCTCTGTCTCTGTCTGTATCTCTGTCTGTGTCTGTGTATCTGTCTGTGTCTGTGTCTCTGTCTGTCTCTCTGTCTCTGTCTGTGTCTGTGTCTCTGTCTGTGTCTCTGTCTGTCTCTCTGTCTGTGTCTCTGTCTGTGTCTCTGTCTGTGTCTGTGTCTGTGTCTGTCTCTCTGTCTCTGTCTGTGTCTCTGTCTGTGTCTGTGTCTGTGTATCTGTCTGTGTCTGTGTCTCTGTCTGTGTCTCTGTCTGTCTCTCTGTCTGTGTCTGTCTGTGTCTGTCTGTGTCTGTCTCTCTGTCTGTGTCTCTGTCTGTGTCTGTGTCTGTCTCTCTGTCTGTGTCTGTGTCTGTCTCTCTGTCTGTGTCTGTCTCTCTGTCTGTGTCTGTGTCTCTGTCTGTCTCTCTGTCTGTGTCTGTGTCTGTCTCTCTGTCTGTGTCTGTGTCTCTGTCTGTCTCTCTGTCTGTGTCTCTGTCTGTGTCTCTGTCTGTCTCTCTGTCTGTGTCTGTGTCTGTCTCTCTGTCTGTGTCTGTGTCTGTCTCTCTGTCTGTCTCTCTGTCTGTCTCTCTGTCTGTGTCTCTGTCTGTCTCTCTGTCTGTGTCTGTGTCTCTCTGGGCTGCATCTCCAGTCTCTCTGTGTGTGTTTGTGTGGATGTGAAGCCATTATTAGAGTATAATTACAAAGACATTTAAAGTGTTTCCCTCCAGGCTCTGCCCGCATCCAATAAAGTTTTCATACCACAGGAGAGACAGCGACGGAGTGGAGGCATGGTGACAGGGAGGTGGAAGGAGAGGACAGACCCGGGACACCAGGGGGTTCAGGTACCAACACACACACACACACACACACACAGACCAAAGTTTACGCACAAACAGACTGTTTTTTACCACTCAAACATAAAAACTTAAAATTACTGTAGAATATCTGTAGAAACAGCTCATCGTTTCGTCGTTGTTAATCCAAAATATCACCATTATGTTTATTTATTTTCAGTTATGTTGTCAGATCAGCCTAAATGAAGGGGGTCTAACTCCACTTACCTGGGGTCTGCTGGAGCTAGAGTCTGGGTCCGCCAAAGTATCCCACAAAAAAAGGGTGTCTGTGTTTTACTTGTAGCTAGTAATTAGGCTGCACGATATTGGGAAAAAAACTCGCATTGCCATTTTTTTTAACCCTGTGATGTATGTTGCAATATGAAAAGTAAAACCCATGGAGTTTGATAAAAAAAAAACAGTGGTCGTAGATACTTGTTTTATGTTAAGTTTTATTGAAAAAGTCACTTTTTCATCAGTTTTTCTGTTTTTTTTCCTATAAGAACCCTCAAGTTTAATCTGAGCTTTAATGAACATCTATATGATCTGTACATTAAATATTGGAAAATACCTAATTTGTCCTGAAAAAATGCTAAATAAAAAAGATAATATAATAATAAATGGTGACAAATCACTTAAGAATGTCAAATATAGAGAAAAAAAATCATTTGGGAACTACCACAAAAGCAGCACTGGGTCTTTATGGGTTAAGGGGTTAGTCTACCAGCCTAACATCTGTGTGGATGATGCTGTCATCCACATGTTCCAGAGGGCCCATGCACACCTGGACACCTCTGATGCAGCTGTGAGCATCATGTTTTTTGTTCCTTCAACACGATCCAGCCGGGGCTGCTTGGTGTGAAGATGAGAGAGATGCAGGTGGAGTCAAGGATGGTCTCCTGGGTCATGGACTACCTGACCTGCAGACCACAGTATGTGCGACTGCAGAACTGTCTCAGGAAAGGTCCTGTGTAACATGGGAGTGCCACAAGGAACTGTTCTGTCCCCCTGCCTCTTCACACTGTTCACATCTGACTTCCAGTCCAACTCAGACAGCTGCTTTCTTCAGAAATGTTCTGATGACTCAGCGGTTGTATCAGAGGAGGAGGGGGGAGTACAGGGGTCTGGTCAAGGACTTTGTGGACTGGTGTGACCTCATCCACCTTCAACTCAACATTTCCAAGACCAAGGAAATGGTTTTGGATTTTAGGAGGAAGAGGTCCAAACTGGTGCCAGTCACCATCCACCACACAGAGGCAGAAGCTGTCTCCAGTTCCAGGTACCTGGGAGTCCAGCTGGACAACCAGTTGGACTGGTCCTGTCATATGGAGACTCTGCACAAGAAGGGGCAAAGTAGACTTTATTTTCTACGGAGATTAAAGTCTTTCAGCTTCTACCAGACTGTGGTGGCTGGTGTCCTGTTTTTTGGTGTGGTGTGTTGGGGGGAGGGAGCTCGCATTTCTGACAGAAACAGACTGAACCAACTGATTAAGGGTGTATTCACACCAGGAAAGTTCGGTAGTTCACTTGCTTTGGTCCGGACCAATTTTTTTTTTTTTTTTTTTTTTTTAATTTGGTGCGGTTCGTATTCACACTGTACATTTTTGTAAGTGGACCAAAATCTGTAAACAAAACCACGTGTGCTGAGGTCGTTCAACCATTGGACAGAAATGAGCAGTGTCCATTAAAGCGCTCAGTCCAAAGTGAAAGGACAGAATCATGGACATTTTGCTGCTGTTTTTGTTATCGTCATAGCGGTTTTTACAGATGCAGACGTTTACACAAGTGTTTGTGCAGCAAGAGCGTCTGATGCAACGTCAGGTTTACAGTATGTAGAATTAATTTCTCAATGACGAAGACACAGGGCAAGACGTCTATGGAGGACAGCGCTCATGTGCACATCATGTTGTGACTGTTGGTCTGATTCACACCAGACAGAACAGGTCTGAAGTGTGAATTCTGCTAGTTTATGAAAAGACTGTTCTCCAAAAGCATTAGTGCTCCGTACTGCTTACCTATATGTATTTATCCAATATCACCGTTCAGTTTAGCCAGGGACAGAATTCCTTAACGCAGGTAAAGTTTGCTGGGGCTGATGAAGTAATTTATAATTTTTTATTTCAAGCACAACAGACAGATCTAACCATGATCCTAATCATTCTCTCGCTGAACAAGCTGAAAACGTTGGAGTTTTTATGTGTATTTTCTATCAGCTGTGTTATATGCACATCTGCCCAGATGTCCAAAAGGCAGCATGTCTCTTCTTCGAGCTCCAAATTTGACCAGGGTTCATTTTCAGCTCCGTAGCCTATCCTCACTCTGAGCGCTTCTCTGGTAAAACTCTGTTGTCCATAATGCTCGACGCACGACGGGAGCTCGTTAGGTACAAAAAACCCAACTGTGTCGGATCGGGTCCGGTCTGCTTTCACACCTCAAACGAACCGCACCAGGGTTCGTATGGAACCGCACCGAGACCACCTCTTCAACTGGGTCTCGGTTCGCTTGTTTGGTCCGGAACAGAGTTCGGTGGTTTTTATTCACACCAGCCCAAAAGGTCCGAACCAAAGGAGCAAACGAATTCTGGTCCGTTTTAAACGGACCAAACAAGGCAGGTGTGAATACACCCTAAGAAAGCCAGCTCCATCATCAGGACTGGACTGGACACAGGTCAGCAGGTGGCTGGGCTGAGAATGCTCAGGAAGCTGAACTCTGTTTTGAAGAACACATCTCACCCACTTCACCATTTTGAGGTGTTCAGGCAGAGCACCTTCAGTCACAGACAGATCCCCCTTCAGTCCAGGACTGAACGCAGTAGGAGGTCCTTCTGCCGGCTGATATTAGACTGTTTAATATCACTGTGCGATAAATGATTGTATGCTGTGCATACTGTAGGTGTTTTGTTTATTGTATTATTTACACGACTTTTATTGTATATATATATATATATATATACATATATATATGTATGTATGTATGTATATCTTTTATTCTGTTTTTAAACACTTCTTTGTTCCATTGTTGGTTGTATGTGGGATGTCTGTTGTGATGGGTCAGTGTGTTTTTTCTTGTACTGCTGTTGTAGTAACCAAACAATTTCCTGAAAAGGATCAATAAAGTATCTATCTATCTATCTATCTATCTATCTATCTATCTATCTATCTATCTATCTATCTATCTATCTATCTATCTATCTATCTATCTATCTATCTATCTATCTATCTATCTATCTATCTATCTATCGTTCTATCGTTCTATCGTTCTATCGTTCTATCTATCGTTCTATCTATCGTTCTATCGTTCTATCTATCGTTCTATCGTTCTATCTATCGTTCTATCGTTCTATCTATCGTTCTATCGTTCTATCTAGTCCAAATGCTGATGTCACATGTGTCAGGAAGTAAAAAACAGTTGGTTGTTAACTGCGTTACTTATGGGTATGGCCATGGGTACAGAAGTGAAACTGACATGGCGTCCAAAGTGTTAATGCTGTAACCTGGCAATTTGGTGGAAAACTAGATGGATGCCCATTGTCCCCTCCCCTGACCTTTGATTGGATTTAAATCCCACCACTACTTCACTCAAACCGGTTTTAACTTGGATTGTGCACTTTGCTCCTGCTCACTCATGCATTAAAGCCTGGGTCTGTAAATTTGGACAAATATCCACTAATCCCCGACCTACTGACATCCAGAAAAGAAAATTCCAAAAATTATCAAATGGAGAACTGGGGGTAATTTTTCAAAATGTAGTTGTTGTTTTTTATTCACCCTGTATATCGTATTAAATTAAACTACATCACTTGCGTATTGCCCCTGCTGGTGACGCATGGTACTGCACATGTCGCTGCATTGCATATCAAAAAAATGGACAACACAGTTTGCGACACAAGCACACATCATGGCGGCCAATGCGTCTGGATGCGTGACAGTGCGTTCACGTCTGCGTGCCCTCGTGTTGACGATGAAACAGTCCCAACACTAAACTTTAATGTTAAGTGCGGGGCCACAAAACGCCATCCCACAGGCTGCGAGTTTGACGCCCCTGGGTTAAAGCGTTCAAACTGAATTCCATCCTAAATAATTAGACACATCCCATAGTTTCTTGGGGGTTTCTAATATATATGATGTGTTTACAGATTCTCTGACATGAAGTTGAAGTTTAGATTTGCATGGAAGTGCAGATGAAAGGATGGACGGCTCACTGGTGCACAGAGTCTCAGAGGATAAAGAGTTTTTATTAAAAACAGATGAGTGGAATATGGATGACATCCACTGCCCCCACTCGTCTGCCGCCGCCCGCCGCAGGGATTTACATGTTATATTGAGAGAAGAGACGGCGTACCTGAGGAGTTTACCGAACTAAACTGCACCGACTACAGCCTGTCCGATCAGAGGAGGCGGAGCTAGAGGAAGTCTGTCCGTCTGTGACTGTGTGTTCTGTCCGACAAAGACTCGTCACATCAGCTCAGTCCAACTACGGCATCGGAAATGTTCAAAGTCACATCACCGCAGAAAATCACACATGTTGGCAGAGTGAGTGATGGCTTTAATATATTTATATATTTATAGTAGGTTTTATATATGATGGACAGAATGGATGGTACTTTGAATGTCATTGGACTTGTTACAGTAATAATGAAGATATTCTATTCTATTCTATTCTATTCTATTCTATTCTATTCTATTCTATTCTATATTTACACATATCAATCTAGTTCATATTGATCACTGATAGAAGTCATTTATGGACTTTGATTGGATGAGTTGAGTTCTCCTCCAGTGAAAGTCCCGCCCACTTCTATAGTTAGATTGACGTGCATCCAGACCACAGGACTGGAACATAGAACAGAACCAGGACTGGAACATAGAACAGAACCAGGACCGGAACACAGAACAGAACCAGGACCGGAACATAGAACAGAATCAGGACTGGAACACAGAACAGAACCAGGACCGGAACATAGAACGGAACCAGGACTGGAACATAGAACAGAACCAGGACCGGAACACAGAACAGAACCAGGACCGGAACACAGAACAGAACCAGGACTGGAACACAGAACAGAACCAGGACCGGAACATAGAACGGAACCAGGACTGGAACATAGAACAGAACCAGGACCGGAACACAGAACAGAACCAGGACCGGAACATAGAACAGAACCAGGACCGGAACATAGAACAGAACCAGGACTGGAACACAGAACAGAACCAGGACCGGAACATAGAACGGAACCAGGACTGGAACATAGAACAGAACCAGGACTGGAACATAGAACAGAACCAGGACCGGAACACAGAACAGAACCAGGACCGGAACATAGAACAGAACCAGGACCGGAACATAGAACAGAACCAGGACTGGAACACAGAACAGAACCAGGACCGGAACACAGAACGGAACCAGGACCGGAACACAGAACGGAACCAGGACCGGAACATAGAACGGAACCAGGACTGGAACACAGAACGGAACCAGGACTGGAACATAGAATGGAACCAGGACCGGAACACAGAACGGAACCAGGACCGGAACACAGAACGGAACCAGGACCGGAACACAGAACAAAACCATGACCGGAACACAGAACAGAACCAGGACTAGAACACAGAACAAAACCAGGACTGGAACATAGAACAGAACCAGGTCTGGAACACAGAACAGAACCAGGACTAGAACATAGAACAGAACCAGGACTGGAACACAGAACAGAACCAGGACTGGAACATAGAACAGAACCAGGACTGGAACACAGAACAAAACCAGGACTAGAACATAGAACAGAACCAGGACTGGAACATAGAACAGAACCTGACAACCTCCCACATTCAACTACAGATGGAACCTGACGCTGACACACAGGGACACTAGTTGTATTTTTTACATTTGGAGTGTGTTTATAGGAGTGTAATCTACTACATGATGGTGTAACTAAATAATTTTTCTGGTTTTTAATCCAAACAGTACCTCTGTCTAGGCCTGTGTGTTCTTCTGTAGGTCTACAGACGTGTAGTTGATGACTTTTTAAAGTTGTTTTTTAGGCCAAATTTGCACCAAAATCTATAAAATCTCATCTTTTCTGTCAGTTAAGTCTTGCACATCCCTGAGGTAAACTTCTGTTGTGTTGAAGACGTTCAGTGCAGTGTTTTTCCACCTGTACAAACATATATTTGACCCATGAATCCTTTTGTTCCATTTATTTGCTGTATTTCCAGTTAATGTACCATGATCTACACAGAAGAACACCCCATCCTTCCACAGCTCAGACAATAATTTCATTAGGTTTAACAAAAGGCAGCTCTTCCAAACATTTACTCGTATTAAAAGACATAAAATAAAATCAGCCGATTCTACAGAAAGAGTCGAATACAAAAGTGTCCGAAAGTTCAGCGAAGCTCAGCTGTAGTGGAAGTGGATGAACATCAAACCCACACTTTGGATTTTTTTTTATAGTTTAATGTAGTTTTTAAAGCTGATGAACAACTGCAGCAGATGTTGAGACCTGGTTTTATTTAGGATGTTATAAAAACCCTGGAATACACGAAAACCTGAAATATACTGGAGAGAAATATACTGAAGAGAGAGGGGTGGCAAACATACGGCCCAGTGAGTCCAGTCCACCAATGAGTCTAGTCCACCAGTGAGTCCAGTCCACCAATGAGTCTAGTCCACCAATGAGTCTAGTCCACCAGTGAGTCCAGTCCACCAATGAGTCTAGTCCACCAATGAGTCTAGTCCACCAGTGAGTCTAGTCCACCAATGAGTCTAGTCCACCAGTGAGTCTAGTCCACCAGTGAGTCCGGTCCACCAGTGAGTCTAGTCCACCAATGAGTCTAGTCCACCAGTGAGTCTAGTCCACCAATGAGTCTAGTCCACCAGTGAGTCTAGTCCACCAGTGAGTCCGGTCCACCAGTGAGTATGGTCCACCAGTGAGTCTGGTCCACCAGTGAGTCTAGTCCACCAATGAGTCCAGTCCAGCAATGAGTCTAGTCCACCAATGAGTCCAGTCCAGCAATGAGTCTAGTCCACCAATGAGTCCAGTCCACCAGTGAGTCTAGTCCACCAATGAGTCCAGTCCACCAATGAGTCCGGTCCACCAGTGAGTCCAGTCCAGCAATGAGTCCAGTCCAGCAATGAGTCCAGTCCAGCAATGAGTCTAGTCCACCAGTGAGTCCAGTCCACCAGTGAGTCCGGTCCACCAGTGAGTCCGGTCCACCAATGAGTCCGGTCCAGCAATGAGTCTAGTCCACCAATGAGTCCAGTCCACCAGTGAGTCTAGTCCACTAGTGAGTCTAGTCTACCAGTGAGTCTGGTCCACCAGTGAGTCTGG
>NC_043962.1:6290496-6292996 GCF_902148855.1 Sphaeramia orbicularis | reverse complement strand
GAACCGGAACCGGAACTGGGCCCAGATGACGGCCTGGTGTTCACTCTGCCGCTAGATGAATGAATCACATGCTGTGGACAAATGTTGGAGAGATTCCACCCTTTAGAAGAAACGGAAGCTTTGACAGTGTTCCAGTGGACCTGCTGTCGTCTGTTTAGACCATTTCTGCCGCGACACCACGTTGGCTTCGTTCTGACCAAAACAATGCAGCGTACACGTGACGTCATTGTGCACGCACAACAAAGGCGGAATCAATAAACAGACTCGTTAAGCAGGCAAATGATCCCAAGGAATCGAGGTACTGGGATCCGGTTCTCAAAAAGAACCGGTTCTTGATTCCCATCCCTGCCTGGATCTGTTTTTACAATGATTTCTCACCTTTTATTCTAATATTATTCTGTGTATTTTGCATTTTTCAGTGTAAATCAGGTATTTTTCTGTATTTCAGTCACTGATCAGGTAGATGTTCATAAAAACTGCACTTGCAAAAAATGCAAATTGCCGCGTGTGTGTTTTCTGCAGCTTGTTACCTCCGCCAAGGCGGTTATGTTTTTGCCGGCGTTGGTTTGTTTGTTTGTCTGTCTGTGTGCAAGATAACTCAAAAAGTCATGGACAGATTTGGATGAAAATTTCAGGAAATGTTGATATTGGCACAAGGAACAAATGATTAAATTTTGGTGGTGATCGGGGGCAAGGTTCTAATAGTTTTGGATTTTTCATTATAGTTTAGTTTTATTTAGTTTTGACTTTTTTTCTCTAATTCAGTTAGTTTGAATTCATTTTTAGAGCAGGTTTGTTAGTTTTTATTAGTCTTTGTTATTTTCTAAATGCGTAGTTTTAGTTTACAGGGGTTGGACAAAATAATGGAAACACCTTCACCTCAAGATGATAATGCCCCAATCCATACAGCTAGAATTGTTAAAGAATGGCACGAGGAACATTCTAATGAAGTTGAGCATCTCGTATGGCCGGCACAGTCCCCAGACCTCAACATTATTGAGCATTTATGGTCAGTTTTAGAGATTCAAGTAAGACGTCGATTTCCACCGCCATCGTCTCTAAAAGAGTTGGAGGGTATTCTAACTGAAGAATGGCTTAAAATTCCTTTGGAAACAATTCACAAGTTGTATGAATCAATACCTCGGAGAATTGAGGCTGTAATTGCCACAAAAGGCGGACCTACACCATATTAAATTATATTTTGTTGATTTTTTTAAGGTGTTTCCATTATTTTGTCCAACCCCTGTAGTTTTAGTATTAATTTTAGTTTCGTCGTATCTTTTCTCGTCTTCTCTGTCGTCGTATTCAAATAAATCCCAGACCGGACTCTGCTGCTTTAGTCTCCATGTTTCCAGGTAGAGTGGGGACCAGAAGACCACTGGAAACCACAAGTGACAAGAAGTGACGGACCCTTAAATATCATATGGTGCTGCTAGCGAAAATTACTTGAGGGAAATAAATAGATTTCATATCAATCCGGCATTGACAAAGACGAAAATGAAGGGAATTTTATCTGTAATTTTTATGTGTTTTAGTTAGTTTTGTAAGCACACAATACAGTTTCAGTTAGTTATCGTTTTTTTTTGGTTTAATTATAGTTTTTATTCATTTCAGTTAATGAAAGTGTTTTTACAATTCTAGTTTTGGTCATTTCGTTAGTTTTCGTTAATGATAATAACCTTGATCGGGGGGGCACTGATCTGCCTTGGCGGAGGTCTGTGCTCTGTGAGTGCTTTTCTAGTTATTAGGCCAGTAACGGTACACAAAATTTTCGGTTTTCAAAGCCACGGTTCGTTTTTTTTCGGTTCAGTACGGGAAGAAAGAAAACCCCTCAAAATGTCTTTAATTCATTTATGAATTTTTGAACCTTTTTCCCCCAATTTTTGGACACAATAGAATATAGAAAAACAGGAATAATATAATTCTGCTGCTATAAATCAAATAGAAAATAAAATGAATTCTTAATATTACTAAATGTATTTTAAACATTAGTATTGCACTTTTCTCTGACAGGTAGTTTTGAACAAACAAAAATCTAATCACAGTTCTGTCAGTTCACATTCTGCATAAAAATAACAACAAAAAAATTCCACATGAAGTGCAACATTAACAAGAGGACAAACTGGTATTCTGTTGAAACTGAAGAGAAACACTGACAACACAATGAACCAAATGATTTATTTTAGGACAGAGAACAAACTGTTTAGGACACTGTGTGTACATGTGCGCGCAGGGTGCGATTTGTCGGGGGGATGTTTTTTTTTTTTTTTTTTTTTTGGGGGGGGGGTTTTTTTGGTCAGAGCCGGGGGGGTGGGGGGGGTCCATAACTAATGTAACTAACGCTGGTGTGAAACGAAAGTGAAACTTTCTATACTTCAACGTCCAACTCCAGGTTCTATTCCTTTGTTTTACAACGTGCGTGAGACAGGCAGAGCTAGTGTCACTGTTTTAGAACTACCGTAGTTCCTCGGGGCCAAACAACGTCCGTCTTATCTCTGTC